>NC_137884.1:30152274-30169774 GCF_963924005.1 Protomyctophum bolini | reverse complement strand
GTAAACTATAGGATCATAGAATGCAGAGAGACAGTAAACTATAGGATCATAGAATGCAGAGAGACAGTAAACTATAGGATCAGATGCAGAGAGACAGTAAACTATAGGATCATAGAATGCAGAGAGACAGTAAACTATAGGATCATAGAATGCAGAGAGACAGTAAACTATAGGATCAGATGCAGAGAGACAGTAAACTATAGGATCATAGAATGCAGAGAGACAGTAAACTATAGGATCAGATGCAGAGAGACAGTGTAGCGTCTCAGTAAAAAATAATAATGTGTAGGCCTACATTCAAACTATAGGAAGGCAGGTGAACACATGAACCTAGCATATTATGTCTTATTTATCATCAATACAAAACAATACATGACCAATAGGCTACACAATGCAACAAAGGCTTTGTTTACAGATGCAGATCTGTTGCCTCGGGGGTCAAACTAGTGGAGTCCAGTTGTCATTTACAGGTAAATGGACTGCATTTATGTAGCTTTCTGGATTTCTCCAAAGCTTTTCACATACTTCACATCCATGCAAGGCACCAACCCGCTCATCGGGAGCAGTGTGGGGTTCAGGAACTAACTAACTAAAAAACTTTAAAAAAGCACGTCTTTTGGGTGAAAAAATATATATATATATATATGTGAATAATTGTTTTAAGAACACTACGTAGTAAAGAACAATCTATAAAGATATATTAAAAAAAAAATTGCATGTCTACACGTTGTGAGATTGTAGATCTCTATTTAAATTAGGCCAAAGTATCAACCATGAAGTCACAAAATTACAGTCAGTCAGTCAGTCAGTCAGTCAGTCAGTCAGTCAGTCAGTCAGTCAGTCAGTCAGTCAGTCAGTCAGTCAGCCAGCCAGCCAATCAGCCAGTCAGTCAGTCAGTCAGTCAGTCAGTCAGTCAGTCAGCCAGCCAATCAGCCAGTCAGTCAGCCAGTCAGCCAGTCAGCCAATCAGCCAGTCAGTCAGCCAGCCAGTCAGTCAGTCAGTCAGTCAGTCAGTCAGTCAGTCAGTCAGTCAGCCAGCCAGCCAGCCAATCAGCCAGTCAGTCAGTCAGCCAGCCAGCCAGCCAGCCAGCCAGCCAGCCAGCCAGCCAGTCAGTCAGTCAGTCAGTCAGTCAGTCAGTCAGCCAGCCAGCCAGCCAATCAGCCAGTCAGTCAGCCAGTCAGCCAATCAGCCAGTCAGTCAGTCAGTCAGTCAGTCAGTCAGTCAGCCAGCCAGCCAGCCAGCCAGCCAGTCAGTCAGTCAGTCAGTCAGTCAGTCAGCCAGCCAGCCAGCCAGCCAGCCAGCCAATCAGCCAGTCAGTCAGTCAGTCAGTCAGTCAGCCAGCCAGCCAGCCAGCCAGCCAGCCAGCCAATCAGCCAGTCAGTCAGTCAGTCAGTCAGTCAGCCAGCCAGCCAGCCAGCCAGCCAGCCAGCCAGCCAGTCAGTCAGTCAGTCAGTCAGTCAGTCAGTCAGTCAGCCAGCCAGCCAGCCAATCAGCCAGTCAGTCAGCCAGTCAGCCAATCAGCCAGTCAGTCAGTCAGTCAGTCAGTCAGTCAGTCAGCCAGCCAGCCAGCCAATCAGCCAGTCAGTCAGCCAGCCAGTCAGTCAGTCAGTCAGCCAGTCAGTCAGTCAGTCAGTCAGTCAGTCAGTCAGTCAGTCAGTCAGCCAATCAGCCAGTCAGTCAGTCAGTCAGTCAGTCAGCCAGCCAGCCAGCCAGCCAGCCAGCCAGTCAGTCAGTCAGTCAGTCAGTCAGTCAGTCAGCCAGCCAGCCAGCCAGCCAATCAGCCAGTCAGTCAGCCAGTCAGCCAATCAGCCAGTCAGTCAGTCAGTCAGTCAGTCAGTCAGCCAGCCAGCCAGCCAGCCAGCCAGTCAGTCAGTCAGTCAGTCAGTCAGTCAGTCAGTCAGTCAGCCAGCCAGCCAGCCAGTCAGTCAGCCAGCCAGCCAGCCAGCCAATCAGCCAGTCAGTCAGCCAGTCAGCCAGTCAGCCTCATAAATGCCTACAAGGTTAATTGTAATTTAATTTAATTTGTAATTGTAATTTAATTTGTGCATTATTGATTGTTTTGGTTTTGTTTGTTTGTTTTCAGGACACAAAACAGTTTGATCCGTTTCAGGAATGGACGGATGGATATGTTCGCTTCATTTACAACGGTATGGATTTATATTCATGTTTATATTTAAATGGGTAATTATGTTCGCTTCATATGTATCACGCTATGGAATTATATTCAGGGTTCTAGATTCCATCCCTGGCTCCCGTGTGTCCTTGAGCAAGACACTGAACATTTTACAATGTAAGCATTCATCAGACGCTCTTAAAGGACAACTTTAGTTTTTTTCAACCATGGTTCATGTTTTAGGATGTTATTGGAGAAAGTAAAAGATGATTGTTATTTTTTTTTTCATTTGAGTATCAGAGTAGCTAAGTAATTGTGTAATAAAAAAACATATTTTAAAGTATATATTCAGTTACTGTTGTACAATCAACCATCCACACAGGTTAACTATAACAGTCCACCAGGTAGAAATGTACTTTTCTGGTACAGATACAACATCAGAACAAAACAAAGATAATTAACGTTGACTGGCCTAAGTAGTGATGTATATGGAACACTTGTTCGTACGAAATATACTTCAGTAGCCTATCAGGCTGGGCCATGTGTACCAGTAAGACGCGCAAACGCGGGAAGCGAACGCAGCTGAGACCCTGCAGATCATGTCTGTCTGTCTGTCTGTGTGTCTGTCCCGCTGTTACTGTATATGTGGACCTGGCCCCTTTTGTGCCCATATATGGAGCTGATGATGCAACACACTCCATATTTGGACGTATAGCGGGACAGACAGACAGACAGACAGACAGACAGACAGACAGACAGACAGACACACACACAGACAGACATGATCTGCTAGGTCTCATAGTAAGTGTTCACTGCATTCGCAATCACTGCGTTCGAAATAACACCTGTCATATTAATGTATTCATATGTTTGTGTTATGTTATATGTTTATATTATGATATGTTATATGTTTATGTATTTCTAGGTGAGGATAAGAACGCACAGCGCCACCTATCAGGCTGGGCCATGCGCAACACCAACAACCACAACTGCCAGATCCTGAAGAAGTCGTGTCTGGGCGTCGTCGTCTGTTCCAGAAACTGTTCTTTACAAGACGGGACCAAGCTAACGCTAAGGCCCGCTATCTGTGACAAGGCCCGGCAGAAACAACAGAGTAATACTACCATTTATACTACTACTGATACACTACATATATATATATACTATACATATATATATATATATATATATACTATCTGTGACAACTTAAGGCCCGGCAGAAATAACAGAGTAATACTACCATTTATACTACTACTGATACACTACATATATATATATACTATACATATATATATATATATATATATATATATATATATATACTATCTGTGACAAGGCCCGGCAGAAACAACAGAGTAATACTACCATTTATACTACTACTGATACACTACTATATATATATATATATATATATATATATATATATATATATATCTGTGAAAAGGCCCGGCAGAAACAACAGAGTAATACTACCATTTATACTACTACTGAGTACTGATACACTACATATATATATATATATATATATACTATCTGTGACAAGGACCGCCAGAAACATAATACTATATACTACTATATATTATAAATAAATATGTCTACAGAGATTAGACCTGTTATGAATATGAAAATATGAAAATAAAATACATAAACAAAAACCAGTATAAGACGCCTAAGGGCGTCTTATATACTGTTTTTTATTGTGTATGTTTTTATTATGAATATTTCTCACTGGTTTGGGGAATTTCATGGTGATGGTCAATGGGAATTTAGACCTCGAATTTAGGCCGTGTGCACGCATCAGCCTCGTTGACGGCCTAAACCTCAGGTCAAATGCTTGGCTGCGGTGTGTAGTGTGTAGTGTGTAGTGTGTAGTGTGTAGTGTGTAGTGTGTAGTGTGTAGTGTGTTGTACCAGCATTCAAATCTGAGGGGGGCAAAAAATGTCTGGCCTTCTTTGGCCTTCTTGGTCGTGGAATGACCTACAGTCCAGACTATAAAACTGACTTTGAAAGTTCCCTTGAGAACTTTCAAAAGGATCATCTTTGATGTACAATCCAACACTTGCACATGTCTGGATTATTATGTACTAGCCTATGTTTATGCCTATATATCTATTATATCGGCTAAAATCGTGGATATTGTGTATATTTGTGTAAATGGTGTATTTTGCCCTGCTACTAAAAAGAAAAGAGTAGGACAGGTGACTTGTTGTATTTATGCTTAGATATTTTAAGGTGTATTAAATATGGATGATGTATTTGCTGGTTCAAAATGTAACTTTGATGATGTGGTATTGAAGTGTAATTTTTATTTCTGCCTCTTGGCCTCCAGTTCCCACTTGTAAAAGAGACGCAGTCTCAATGTGATTTTACTGGTTAAATAAAGGTTCAATAAAAAATAAAAAAAAAGACTGCTGGGCGAGCGCTGGCGCTTTGGCATCAACATAATGGAATGAATTCTTTACTGGCCATATATATATATATATCCCTGGCTGGCTGACTGGCTGACTGACTGACTGATAATAATAATAATAATAATAATAATATCTTTACAGAGAAGCTATGTCCCAGCTGTAACTCATCGTTAGAGCTGTTAGCATGCAGAGGACACAGTGGATATCCTGTCACCAACTTCTGGAGAATCGACGGAAAAGCCATTTTCTTTCAGGTACAAATACTAATTAATGTAATATATTATATATACTAATGTAATCTATTTCTCTAGGCTAAAGGAGTCCACGACCATCCCAGACCAGAGTCTACTGTAATAATGATGATATTAATAATAATAATAATAATGTTTAACCCTTTAGAGTAAAGGAGTCCACGACCATCCCAGACCAGAGCCTACTGTAATAATGATGATATTAATATTAATAATAATAATGTTTAACCCTTTAGAGTAAAGGAGTCCACGACCATCCCAGACCAGAGTCTACTGTAATAATAATGATATTAATAATAATAATGTTTAACCCTTTAGAGTAAAGGAGTCCATGACCATCCCAGACCAGAGTCTACTGTAATGATATTAATAATAATAATAATAATGTTTAACCCTTTAGAGTAAAGGAGTCCATGACCTCCCAGACCAGAGTCTACTGTAATAATAATGATATTAATAATAATAATGTTTAACCCTTTAGAGTAAAGGAGTCCACGACCATCCCAGACCAGAGTCTAAAGCAGAGACTGAAGCGCGGCGGTCGGCTGTGAAGAGAAGAATCACTTCTCCACCGTTTACCCCCAAGAGACGCCTGCTGGACACCGAGGTTATTACACCTATTATTATTATTATTAGGGCCACTATAGTTCCACACTCACTCCAGAGGACCACTATAGTTCCACACTCACTCCAGAGGGCCACTATAGTTCCACACTCACTCCAGAGGGCCACTATAGTTCCACACTCACTCCAGAGGACCACTATAGTTCCACACTCACTCCAGAGGACCACTATAGTTCCACACTCACTCCAGAGGACCACTATAGTTCCACACTCACTCTAGAGGGCCCCTATAGTTCCACACTCACTCCAGAGGGTCACTATAGTTCCACACTCACTCCAGAGGACCACTATAGTTCCACACTCACTCCAGAGGGCCACTATAGTTCCACACTCACTCCAGAGGTCCACTATAGTTCCACACTCACTCCAGAGGGCCACTATAGTTCCACACTCACTCCAGAGGGCCACTATAGTTCCACACTACCTCCAGAGGACCACTATAGTTCCACACTCACTCCAGAGGACCACTATAGTTCCACAGTCACTCCAGAGAGCCACTATAGTTCCACACTCACTCCAGAGGGCCACTATAGTTCCACACTCACTCCAGAGGACCACTATAGTTCCACACTCACTCCAGAGAGCCACTATAGTTCCACACTCACTCCAGAGGACCACTATAGTTCCACACTCACTCCAGAGGACCACTATAGTTCCACACTCACTCCAGAGGACCACTATAGTTCCACACTCACTCCAGAGGACCACTATAGTTCCACACTCACTCCAGAGGACCACTATAGTTCCACCCTCACTCCAGAGGACCACTATAGTTCCACACTCACTCCAGAGGACCACTATAGTTCCACACTCACTCCAGAGGACCACTATAGTTCCACACTCCCTCCAGAGGGTCACTATAGTTCCACACTACCTCCAGAGTGTTGACGTGTTGTTGACGTGTTGTTGACGTGGATGATAGACCTACTGGACACACATACTGGTCCTTTGACTAAAACCTCATACAAATGAATACTGTCTGTTGATTGGTTGTTTTCAGGGTCGCTATGAGCTCGGCTCCTCCCTCCTGTCATGTGACCCTGTGACGGACAGGTTCTCCATCATGGAGTCCCAGTTCCCTCTGCAGGGACAGCATTTCCCAGCATTCCAGAGTCCTGAACCGTACTACACTTCCCATCATGCTCTGGGGGAGCAGAAAGCCAGAGACCCCAGACTGTACGTTACAGCGCGGCCCGGTTGCCATGGATACGACTTCCCATACCTGGGAGGATACCCTGAAAATACTGCTGATCCAAGGTAATCTAATACATTACATATTTAGAAGTAAACTGTTTATCAGCTTTTAGTGTCCGTCCACAAACTTTGTCCTATACAAACATCGACAATGAATGTTGAATTTTACGTCATAAATAGACATATAGTGTCTATTGTATTCAGGAAGGCTAACCCAAACCTAACCCTAAAGATACGTACAGGAGAAGGAGAGAATGTCAGCACACTGTTGAGTAGCTCACAGTGGAGGTTTTATTTAATAAAGGATGACAACGTTTCGACCCCTTGTGGGTCTTCGTCAGGTATGCCTAAACACAAACAAGTTGTACGATGATAAGAGCGCCCCTGACAGACAGACAGACAGACAGACAGACAGACAGACAGACAGACAGACTTAACCCTGTATCTCCCTGTCAGGACCTTTGGGACGTCATGCTCCTCTTCGTCGGCCCCTCTCTGCTCCTCTTCCTCCTCCTACGACCCCCAGGGGTCAGGGGTCAAGCCCCCCCCTCCTCCCCACCCCGGATGGAAACAGCTGCTGAAGTCCGGCGCCCCCTACGGGGAGCTCCCTGCTACTGCCAACCACCACTACTACACCCCAGAATACAGCTGTCGCTACCCAGCGCACCCTACCAACCCCCCGGGAGGGGCCCCCCACCCTTCAGCTCTGCAGACCATCATTACCACCACCACCAAGGTAACATTTACACCACCAAGGTAACATTTACACCCTGAAGGTAACATTTACACCCTGCCAACCCTCCTGGGTCTGCAGACCATCATTACCAACCACCACCAAGGTAACATTTACACCCTGAAGGTAACATTTACACCACCAAGGTAACATTTACACCACCAAGGTAACATTTACACCCTGCCAACCCTCCTGGGTCTGCAGACCATCATTACTACCACCACCAAGGTAACATTTACACCCTGCCAACCCTCCTGGGTCTGCAGACCATCATTACTACCACCACCAAGGTAACATTTACACCACCAAGGTAACATTTACACCCTGCCAAGTGCCAACCCTCCTGGGTCTGCAGACCATCATTACTACCACCACCAAGGTAACATTTACACCCTGCCAACCCTCCTGGGTCTGCAGACCATCATTACTACCACCACCAAGGTAACATTTACACCCTGCCAACCCTCCTGGGTCTGCAGACCATCATTACTACCACCACCAAGGTAACATTTACACCACCAAGGTAACATTTACACCCTGCCAACCCTCCTGGGTCTGCAGACCATCATTACTACCACCACCAAGGTAACATTTACACCACCAAGGTAACATTTACACCACCAAGGTAACATTTACACCACCAAGGTAACATTTACACCCTGAAGGTAACATTTACACCCTGCCAACCCATTACCACCACCACCAAGGTAACATTTACACCCTGAAGACCCCCCTGGGTCCCTTCAGGCCAACCCTCCTGGGTCTGCAGACCATCATTACTACCACCACCAAGGTAACATTTACACCACCAAGGTAACATTTACACCCTGAAGGTAACATTTACACCCTGCCAACCCATTACCACCACCACCAAGGTAACATTTACACCCTGAAGACCCCCCTGGGTCCCTTCAGACTTGGCCTAAAGCTTCCTCTCCTAAACCTCCTGTCTCGTCTTCCAGGTCTCGTACCAACACTGTCCCAAGCCCCCACAGGCCTGTCTCACGGCCCCCATGGGCCCCTTGCTGTCCCATGGCCCCATCGGCCCCTGGCTGTCCCCGGGCCCCTGGCTGTCCCCGGGCCCCATCGGCCCCTGGCTGTCCCCGGGCCCCTGGCTGTCCCCGGGCCCCTGGCTGTCCCCGGGCCCCATCAGCCCCTGGCTGTCCCCGGGCCCCATCGGCCCCTGGCTGTCCCTGGGCTCCATGGGCCCCTGGCTGTCCCCGGGCCCCATCGGCCCCTGGCCCCTGGCTGTCCCCGGGCCCCATCGGCCCCTGGCTGTCCCCGGGCCCCTGCCTCCTCTAAAGCTCCTCTCTGTGTCTTCCAGGTGTCGTACCAACACTGTCCCAAGCCGCCGTCCTACCAGGCCTGTCCCTCGGCCTCCTCTAAGCCTCCCTGCTCTTCTTCTTCGCTCCTGGACGAAGCCTCCTCTTCCTCGCCGTACTCCACGGAGATGAAGATGACATCGCCGGACATGAAGATGACATCATCGTCAGATGACTCGGGGTCAGGGGTCATAAAGTCTCTGTCCTTCCAGCCAGACGCATCGACCAAACCGGAGAGAGTCGAGCCTTACGACTATCGATACAGTTACCCCAACTACAGATACGATGAATATTAACATGAATTAATATTAGCTACCCTAACTACAGATACGATGAATATTAACATGAATTAATATTAGGTACCCTAACTACAGATACGATGAATATTAACATGAATTAATATTAGCTACCCTAACTACAGATACGATGAATATTAACATGAATTAATATTAGGTACCCTAACTACAGATACGATGAATATTAACATGAATTAATATTAGCTATACCCTAACTACAGATACGATGAATATTAACATGAATTAATATTAGGTACCCTAACTACAGATACGATGAATATTAACATGAATTAATATTAGCTACCCTAACTACAGATACGATGAATATTAACATGAATTAATATTAGGTACCCTAACTACAGATACGATGAATATTAACATGAATTAATATTAGTTACCCTAACTACAGATACGATGAATATTAACATGAATTAATATTAGTTACCCTAACTACAGATACGATGAATAATGGATATTAACATGAATTAATATTAGGTACCCTAACTACAGATACGATGAATATTAACATGAATTAATATTAGCTACCCTAACTACAGATATGATGAATATTAACATGAATTAATATTAGCTACCCTAACTACAGATACGATGAATATTAACATGAATTAATATTAGCTACCCTAACTACAGATACGATGAATATTAACATGAATTAATATTAGCTACCCTAACTACAGATACGATGAATATTAACATGAATTAATATTAGTTACCCTAACTACAGATACGATGAATATTAACATGAATTAATATTAGCTACCCTAACTACAGATACGATGAATATTAACATGAATTAATATTAGGTACCCTAACTACAGATACGATGAATATTAACATGAATTAATATTAGCTACCCTAACTACAGATACGATGAATATTAACATGAATTAATATTAGGTACCCTAACTACAGATACGATGAATATTAACATGAATTAATATTAGCTACCCTAACTACAGATACGATGAATATTAACATGAATTAATATCAGGTACCCTAACTACAGATACGATGAATATTAACATGAATTAATATTAGTTACCCCAACTACAGATACGATGAATATTAACATGAATTAATATTAGTTACCCTAACTATAGATACGATGAATATTAACATGAATTAATATTAGTTACCCTAACTACAGATACGAGTAAGACGCGCAAACGCGGGAAGCGAACGCAGCTCGTACATATTTGGGTTTTGGACGTATAGCTCCATATATGGGCACAAAAGGGGCCAGGTCCACAACAAACAAATCACTGGCCCCTTTTGTGCCCATATATGGAGCTGAGTGATAGCGGGACAGACACACACACACACACAGACACACAGACAGACAGACATGATCTGCTAGGTCTCATAGTAAGTGCTCACTGCGTTCGCAACGAGTATTAATATGAATTAATGTTACGACTATGGATACAGTTACCCTAACTATAGATACGATGAATATCATATAATATAATAATATAATATATATATATAATATCAATACCAAACCGGAGAGAGTCGAGCCTTACGACTATCCATAGTTAGGCCTACTACAGATACGAGTATTAATATATTAATTAATATATGACAGATATGATGAGGTCACCCCTCCCCCCTCTCTGAAAGACAGTTCTGTGATGCTTTCATTGATTTAGAGAGAGCACTAACCGAGCACACAACCATGCAACGGGAAATTAAGTAATACATAATATGTATATTATATATATGGTATATTATACCCTAATTATAGATTACTACAAGGTTTCTGGTACAAATTGTAGATATAATGACTTCTAGTACTTCTGTCTACTTACCATGTCTGTAATGTATTGTGAGTATGTATATTTACTTAAGATTCTTACCATGTCTGTAATGTATTGTGTGTATGTATGTATATTTACTTAAGATTCAAACTCTACTTCATATTTCATTGAAGATTATTAAATGTTCACAGATTGATTTTAGTTTGAATTTGCATTTCATTTTAGTGTAATTTGCTGAAGCTTTTTATAGTGAACATTGTTTCTATGAGATCTACTAAGAGGTCTGAGAGATCTACTAAGAGACTTTATAATACTCCTAAAGGAGACGAGGAGTCAAGGACACAATGATGTAAGGAGACAAGGACACGAGGAGAGGATGTAAGGAGACAAGGACACAAGGAGAGGATGTATACAAGTTAAAAAGTGTGTTTGTATTTAAACTGTATTTAACATAAACTGTTCAAAATCTGAGTGGTCTGTTACTGTCTGTGGCTGTCTGTGGCTGTCTCCACCACCTCTCCCCCTCTCAAACTGTCTGCTAAAGCAGCTAACTCCACCACCTCTCCCCCTCTCAAACTGTCTGCTAAAGCAGCTAACTCCACCACCTCTCTCCCTCTCAAATTGTCTGCTATAAAGCATCTAAACTCATCTAACTAACTCATCTATAAAGCAGCTAACTCCTCTCAAGTCATTGACAGATGTTTTTTAGTAAACTCTAAAACTGTAACTACTGTCAGCTCTGATTCTTCTCCTCGTCCTCATCTGATATTTGTAAAGGAAACAAAATGAATATGCATGAGAATCACTAATTAATATATCATGCCCGGATAGCCATTATATAACGCAGCGTCACACTAAAGATCAGCATCACTTTCATTGATTGATTGATTGATTGATTGATTGACTGACTGACTGACTGAACTTTATATTTCACAGTATGTAGAATGGGTTAGTCATTAGTCTCTTGAATAGTTTTCACTTAGTTTTAGTCACATTTTAGTCACCTGGAATGTTCTAGTGTTTAGTCTAGTTTTAGTCGACTAAATGTCATACGATTTTAGACACTAAAATGTGTTTTGACAGGCCTTGATGTCGTTGTAATGACATATTCTACACTTTGGTTGCATGCTGAAAATAGCAGATATACAATCTCACAACGTGTCGCGCTGCAACAGGACAATAACAATAATACTGAAAAATTACAAAACAAAATAAACACTTGAGCAAACAACTCCAAACAACTGAACAAAAGCCAACTGGATAAGAGCTCTCTTCAGGCTGTATACCCTGATCACACAGGGCCCTGTATAGCTCTCCCTCAGGGATGTTACCGGTGTCATCGCCCACCTCTAACTAACTAGCCTGTCCCTGCAGCCTCCTTTAAATAGGAGTGGATCCTACCACTGGGCACAGACTCAATTTCTTCTCACATATACTTCACCAATATAAATACTTCCATCAACCACCTTGAATAAACAGTAACCTCAACATTCTCAATAATGTGTTACCATTAAACAAGTATAAATCTGAATGAAAGCTCAATGACAATTACTCAAAGCATATAAGGAGAAACACCCCTTCCTCATGCATACCACTTCCTCATCAAGGGAAATGCCACCAGCAGTGCAGGAAAGACAACTAACCAATCAATCAGTGATCATTTTCATTCCACCACACAGTACTGGAATAGTCTTTGCATGTTATAGAAAGCAGTTTGTGTCTTTATATATCATAGGGCACGGGTTGCCCCGTGACTGGGTACATTTCATTATATTTCACAATATGTAGAATGGGTGCATTTCATTATGTATAGTTAGTTGTAGTTCTATAGTTGTAGTTCTATAGTTGTAGTTGTAGTAACAGTGCTAAACGGATCAAAGGGTTGGTGTTTTGTCTCCAGGGGTTAAAGGGTTAAACGCAGCAGCTTCAGTTTCTCTGTAATAAATGTTGTTTTGACAAAAAGATCATGTCTGGACAAGATGTGCTGCTCCTCTCCTCCCCTCCCCTGCTACACTGTGAATGAACCTGTCTACTGCTCTCCTCTCCTCTCCTCCCATCCCCTGCTACACTGTGAATGAACCTGTCTACTGCTCTCCTCTCCTCTCCTCCCCTCCCCTGCTACACTGTGAATGAACCTGTCTACTGCTCTCCTCTCCTCTCCTCCCCTCCCCTGCTACACTGTGAATGAACCTGTCTACTGCTCTCCTCTCCTCTCCTCCCATCCCCTGCTACACTGTGAATGAACCTGTCTACTGCTCTCCTCTCCTCTCCTCCCCTCCCCTGCTACACTGTGAATGAACCTGTCTACTGCTCTCCTCTCCTCTCCTCCCATCCCCTGCTACACTGTGAATGAACCTGTCTACTGCTCTCCTCTCCTCTCCTCCCCTCCCCTGCTACACTGTGAATGAACCTGTCTACTGCTCTCCTCTCCTCTCCTCCCCTCCCCTGCTACACTGTGAATGAACCTGTCTACTGCTCTCCTCTCCTCTCCTCCCATCCCCTGCTACACTGTGAATGAACCTGTCTACTGCTCTCCTCTCCTCTCCTCCCCTCCCCTGCTACACTGTGAATGAACCTGTCTACTGCTCTCCTCTCCTCTCCTCCCCTCCCCTGCTACACTGTGAATGAACCTGTCTACTGCTCTCCTCTCCTCTCCTCCCCTCCCCTGCTACACTGTGAATGAACCTGTCTACTGCTCTCCTCTCCTCTCCTCCCCTCCCCTGCTACACTGTGAATGAACCTGTCTACTGCTCTCCTCTCCTCTCCTCCCCTCCCCTGCTACACTGTGAATGAACCCGTCTACTCCTCTCCTCTCCTCTCCTCCCCTCCCCTGCTACACTGTGAATGAACCTGTCTACTGCTCTCCTCTCCTCTCCTCCCATCCCCTGCTACACTGTGAATGAACCTGTCTACTGCTCTCCTCTCCTCTCCTCTCCTCCCCTGCTACACTGTGAATGAACCTGTCTACTGCTCTCCTCTCCTCTCCTCCCCTCCCCTGCTACACTGTGAATGAACCCGTCTACTGCTCTCCTCTCCTCTCCTCCCCTCCCCTGCTACACTGTGAATGAACCTGTCTACTGCTCTCCTCTCCTCTCCTCCCCTCCCCTGCTACACTGTGAATGAACCTGTCTACTGCTCTCCTCTCCTCTCCTCCCATCCCCTGCTACACTGTGAATGAACCTGTCTACTGCTCTCCTCTCCTCTCCTCCCCTCCCCTGCTACACTGTGAATGAACCTGTCTACTGCTCTCCTCTCCTCTCCTCCCCTCCCCTGCTACACTGTGAATGAACCTGTCTACTGCTCTCCTCTCCTCTCCTCCCCTCCCCTGCTACACTGTGAATGAACCCGTCTACTCCTCTCCTCTCCTCTCCTCCCCTCCCCTGCTACACTGTGAATGAACCTGTCTACTCCTCTCCTCTCCTCTCCTCTCCTCCCCTGCTACACTGTGAATGAACCTGTCTACTGCTCTCCTCTCCTCTCCTCCCCTCCCCTGCTACACTGTGAATGAACCTGTCTACTGCTCTCCTCTCCTCTCCTCCCCTCCCCTGCTACACTGTGAATGAACCTGTCTACTCCTCTCCTCTCCTCTCCTCCCCTCCCCTGCTACACTGTGAATGAACCCGTCTACTGCTCTCCTCTCCTCTCCTCTCCTCTCCTCTCCTCTTTGCATGTTATCAGAAAAGTCCTGTCTGATTGACAGCCCCATACATCCAATCAGAAAAGTCCTGTCTGATTGACAGCCCCATACATCCAATCAGAAAAGTCCTGTCTGATTGACAGCCCCATATACATCAAATCAGAAAAGTCCTGTCTGATTGACAGCCCCATACATCCAATCAGAAAAGTCCTGTCTGATTGACAGCCCCATACATCAAATCAGAAAAGTCCTGTCTGATTGACAGCCCCATACATCAAATCAGAAAAGTCCTGTCTGATTGACAGCCCCATACATCCAATCAGAAAAGTCCTGTCTGATTGACAGCCCCATACATCAAATCAGAAAAGTCCTGTCTGATTGACAGCCCCATACATCAAATCAGAAAAGTCCCGTCTGATTGACAGCCCCATACATCAAATCAGAAAAGTCCTGTCTGATTGACAGCCCCATACATCCAATCAGAAAAGTCCTGTCTGATTGACAGCCCCATACATCCAATCAGAAAAGTCCTGTCTGATTGACAGCCCCATAAATCAAATCAGAAAAGTCCTGTCTGATTGACAGCCCCATACATCAAATCAGAAAAGTCCTGTCTGATTGACAGCCCCATACATCCAGACGAAAAGTCCTGTCTGATTGACAGCCCCATACATCAAATCAGAAAAGTCCTGTCTGATTGACAGCCCCATACATCAAATCAGAAAAGTCCTGTCTGATTGACAGCCCCATACATCCAGACGAAAAGTCCTGTCTGATTGACAGCCCCATACATCAAATCAGAAAAGTCCTGTCTGATTGACAGCCCCATACATCCAGACGAAAAGTCCTGTCTGATTGACAGCCCCATACATCAAATCAGAAAAGTCCTGTCTGATTGACAGCCCCATACATCCAGACGAAAAGTCCTGTCTGAACTGCATCAAACAAACATAAGCTCACTTTAAGCATGCGCATACCCTCTCTCTTTATTATGACATTAGAAATGAGACTTTAAACTAGTGACTGGAAGCTAAAAGTATTCATGACCATGTTTATTAAGGTAATGCAGTCTAGGTGAAGTTGGGCCCAAATACATGGACTTCTATGGGGCTATGGGTTTTTTTGGGCCCAATGACAGCGCCACAACAGGCCATTATATGAACTTTCAGGAAATCCCGATTTCCTTAGTGGCTTCACGAAATATCTGTCTGACTGCCCCCCTGGTTAAATATCTGTCTGACTGCCCCCCTGGTTAAATATCTGTCTGACTGCCCCCCTGGCGCATACCCTCTCCCCCCACACAGTCTCCAGTTGAAGTGACAGTTGTGTTTGTAACTAATGATCGTGTCATTCATTTCACTTCCATTAGAGTCACTCATTACGTCCTCAAGGTCTGGCGTTAGTATGTATCACTTTATTAATTCATATTATACCACTCACTGCTTTCATGTTTATTGTATTTATCACTCACTGCTTTATTATCCAAAGCTTTCACACTTTGGCAAAACGGTGAAATGTCGAGTTCAGCCAGAATACACAGAGGGAAAAGGGAAAAGAAAGCATGCAGATTTTTGCTAAACACATTTTTTGACAACTACAGATTTTGTCCAAACATCACACGGATCTGTCTCTCTACAGTACTAGTAAAACGTATACTAGAGTACTATAGTAAAACTACTAGAGTACTATCCTAGAGTATAGATCTGTCTCTCTACAGTACTAGTAAAACGTATACTAGAGTACTATAGTAAAACTACTAGAGTACTATCCTAGAGTATAGATCTGTCTCTCTACAGTACTAGTAAAACGTATACTAGAGTACTATAGTAAAACTACTAGAGTACTATCCTAGAGTATAGATCTGTCTCTCTACAGTACTAGTAAAACGTATACTAGAGTACTATAGTAAAACTACTAGAGTACTATCCTAGAGTATAGATCTGTCTCTCTACAGTACTAGTAAAACGTATACTAGAGTACTATAGTAAAACTACTAGAGTACTATCCTAGAGTATAGATCTGTCTCTCTACAGTACTAGTAAAACGTATACTAGAGTACTATAGTAAAACTACTAGAGTACTATCCTAGAGTATAGATCTGTCTCTCTACAGTACTAGTAAAACGTATACTAGAGTACTATAGTAAAACTACTAGAGTACTATCCTAGAGTATAGATCTGTCTCTCTACAGTACTAGTAAAACGTATACTAGAGTACTATAGTAAAACTACTAGAGTACTATCCTAGAGTATAGATCTGTCTCTCTACAGTACTAGTAAAACGTATACTAGAGTACTATAGTAAAACTACTAGAGTACTATCCTAGAGTATAGATCTGTCTCTCTACAGTACTAGTAAAACGTATACTAGAGTACTATAGTAAAACTACTAGAGTACTATCCTAGAGTATAGATCTGTCTCTCTACAGTACTAGTAAAACGTATACTAGAGTACTATAGTAAAACTACTAGAGTACTATCCTAGAGTATAGATCTGTCTCTCTACAGTACTAGTAAAACGTATACTAGAGTACTATAGTAAAACTACTAGAGTACTATCCTAGAGTATAGATCTGTCTCTCTACAGTACTAGTAAAACGTATACTAGAGTACTATAGTAAAACTACTAGAGTACTATCCTAGAGTATAGATCTGTCTCTCTACAGTACTAGTAAAACGTATACTAGAGTACTATAGTAAAACTACTAGAGTACTATCCTAGAGTATAGATCTGTCTCTCTACAGTACTAGTAAAACGTATACTAGAGTACTATAGTAAAACTACTAGAGTACTATCCTAGAGTATAGATCTGTCTCTCTACAGTACTAGTAAAACGTATACTAGAGTACTATAGTAAAACTACTAGAGTACTATCCTAGAGTATAGATCTGTCTCTCTACAGTACTAGTAAAACGTGTACTAGAGTACTATAGTAAAACTACTAGAGTACTATCCTAGAGTATAGATCTGTCTCTCTACAGTACTAGTAAAACGTGTACTAGAGTACTATAGTAAAACTACTAGAGTACTATCCTAGAGTATAGATCTGTCTCTCTACAGTACTAGTAAAACGTGTACTAGAGTACTATAGTAAAACTACTAGAGTACTATCCTAGAGTATAGATCTGTCTCTCTACAGTA
>NC_137884.1:30144774-30149774 GCF_963924005.1 Protomyctophum bolini | reverse complement strand
GTTTTGTTTTTTCACGTGAACATAACTTCTGTTCGTGGTTTAAATAAATCATCTCTCTCTCTCTCTCCGTAATGGATGTTTTACTTTGACCAAAAATCAACAAAAAACACATTTCTGGAACGTCACGTCACCTGGACTAGGGTTTACACCAGCACCTACCCTAGGGGAAACGGGCAGAACATGTGAGGGTACCTATCCTTGGGGACACAGGGAGAACATGTGAGGGTACCTACCCTAGGGGACACAGGGAGAACATGTGAGGGTACCTACCCTAGGGGACACAGGGAGAACATGTGAGGGTACCTACCCTAGGGGACATGGGGAGAACATGTGAGGGTACCTACCCTAGGGGACACAGGGAGAACATGTGAGGGTACCTATACCCTAGGGGACACAGGGAGAACATGTGAGGGTACCTACCCTAGGGGACACGGGGAGAACATGTGAGGGTACCTACCCTAGGGGACATGGGGAGAACATGTGAGGGTACCTACCCTAGGGGACACGGGGAGAACATGTGAGGGTACCTATCCTAGGGGACACGGGGAGAACATGTGAGGGTACCTACCCTAGGGGACACAGGGAGAACATGTGAGGGTACCTATCCTAGGGGACACAGGGAGAACATGTGAGGGTACCTACCCTAGGGGACACGGGGAGAACATGTGAGGGACGGGGTACCTATCCTAGGGGACACAGGGAGAACATGTGCGGGTACCTACCCTAGGGGACACAGGGAGAACATGTGAGGGTACCTATCCTAGGGGACACAGGGAGAACATGTGAGGGTACCTACCCTAGGGGACACGGGGAGAACATGTGAGGGTACCTATCCTAGGGGACACAGGGAGAACATGTGCGGGTACCTACCCTAGGGGACACAGGGAGAACATGTGAGGGTACCTATCCTAGGGGACACAGGGAGAACATGTGAGGGTACCTACCCCCAGCCTGCCCCCAGCCTGTGACCTTCTAGCTTTGAGCAGTGAGTATTTCCCAGGGTGCACTGGGAACAGGGCGTGTCACAGAGGAGAATCCTTTATCTAGATGTGAAAACTATCCTGATTATCCTGCCAGCGCTATGCTAGGCTAGCCGCACTGATGCTAATCGCTAGTTTGTGCAGCAGTCACTGATGGTTATCTGATGAGCAACAACACACACACACACACACACACACACACACACACACACAGTCATGCGTCTTTAACAAAACACTACCCGACTCTTCCTGCCGAGATAACATTCTCACGGAAACAACACACACACACATACACACACCGATACACAAAACAACATGTGCACACACACACACACGCACACACACACACACACACACACACACACACACACACACACATACCTTAAGCAATACTATATCACATACTGTTCATACGGGAGGGGGGGGGGAGTTCTCGGTTCAACGCCAGTTCCTCTAGGCTGTCAAAGTGTCTCTGAGCAAGGCATGGTTCTCCTCTGTGTGTGTGGCTGTGTGTGTGCGTGTGTGTTATCATCTCATCAGGAGAGAACAGAAACCTCACGTACACCAAAACATCTTCAGTCTGCATGAGGGTAGCTTTGATCTGTAGCACACACACACACACACACACACACACACACACACACACACACACACACACACACACACACACACACACACACACACACACACACACACACACACACACACACACACACACACACACACACACACACACACAGAGAAAACCATGCCAACCTAAGTGCGTGGAGCAAGATATAGCCCATAGCTGTTTTCCTAAATGATGTTTAAATGTGTATAAAATTAAATAAGGTCACAATTGGGTTAAACTCTCACCTTTACTGTTTGGGTTAAGTAGGTCATGTTGTTTGGAAGCTGTTTGTCTTCATGTCTTCATGTCTTGTTGCTTGTTTAGGGTCAGGTGTAGGTTAGGGTTAGGGTGAGGTGTAGGGTTAGGTTTCTGGTTTAAGGACTTCAGTGTTTGTTTTGTACCATGCTATTGTACGAGTACAGAACAAAGAATGTTTGTTGAAGAAGAGTCTGGGCAATTAAGAAGTACTAAACGTTTCTCCATCTTATATTTAGATTTAGTCTGGCTTAATCTAGTCACCTCTGAGGTCGGTGTCTGGACTGGAGGTCAATGATTCATGTCTTCATGTCTTGTTGACTCATGTTGAGTGTTTCCTGAATTCTGGGACAAGAGCTGTGGATTGGGCTGCCTTATATGGGGCGGGGCCTATAACTCCTGCTGGACCAAACCATCTGTTGTAGTTCTGGACCGTACCATCTGTTGTAGTTCTGGACCGTACCATCTGTTGTAGTTCTGGACCGTACCATCTGTTGTAGTTCTGGACCAAACCATCTGTTGTAGTTCTGGACCAAACCATCTGTTGTAGTTCTGGACCGTACCATCTGCTGTAGTTTCTGGACCAAACCATCTGTGGGCTGTTGTATATAAAGTCTAAGAGTTATTACATGAATTACTCTGTGATATTTTGATGAATAATGTGACACTTTAAATGTGTATTCATTCATTAAAGTTTTAGAAAAACATCACAATACAGCATGAAGATCAGGAGAATAAAAACAAATAATACAATACAATACAATACAATACAATACAATACAAGGTATACATGTGAAATTACATAGGTTTACAAATAAAAAGCTAAAAGAAATTTCAAATAAAAGCAAAGACTAATTTCAAAATGATCTAAAAACAGTTACACATTGTGAAGGTCTGTGTTTTCACCAAGGTTTTAAAACAGAACATATTGTGGGTGTCTGTCTGCTCAACAAGGTTATAAAACACAGTTACACATTTTGGGTGTTCTCACCAAGGTTTTAAAATGATGCAAGGGAACCAATGTGGTCATTTTTTATGTATTAGGGCCAAAGAAGCTGAAGCCATATTTACCTATATAGTTCAGAGTTAACTTTTGGTACCTTGAAATTTCTCTGTAAATATGTACGTTAAAGTATCGTCTCTGTAAATATGTACGTTAAAGTATCGTCTCTGTAAATATGTACGTTAAAGTATCGTCTCTGTAAATATGTACGTTAAAGTATCGTCTCTGTAAATATGTACGTTAAAGTATCGTCTCTGTAAATATGTACGTTAAAGTATCGTCTCTGTAAATATGTACGTTAAAGTATCGTCTCTGTAAATATGTACGTTAAAGTATCGTCTCTGTAAATATGTACGTTAAAGTATCGTCTCTGTAAATATGTACGTTAAAGTATCGTCTCTGTAAATATGTACGTTAAAGTATCGTCTCTGTAAATATGTACGTTAAAGTATCGTCTCTGTAAATATGTACGTTAAAGTATCGTCTCTGTAAATATGTACGTTAAAGTATCGTCTCTGTAAATATGTACGTTAAAGTATCGTCTCTGTAAATATGTACGTTAAAGTATCGTCTCTGTAAATATGTACGTTAAAGTATCGTCTCTGTAAATATGTACGTTAAAGTATCGTCTCTGTAAATATGTACGTTAAAGTATCGTCTCTGTAAATATGTACGTTAAAGTATCGTCTCTGTAAATATGTACGTTAAAGTATCGTCTCTGTAAATATGTACGTTAAAGTATCGTCTCTGTAAATATGTACGTTAAAGTATCGTCTCTGTAAATATGTACGTTAAAGTATCGTCTCTGTAAATATGTACGTTAAAGTATCGTCTCTGTAAATATGTACGTTAAAGTATCGTCTCTGTAAATATGTACGTTAAAGTATCGTCTCTGTAAATATGTACGTTAAAGTATCGTCTCTGTAAATATGTACGTTAAAGTATCGTCTCTGTAAATATGTACGTTAAAGTATCGTCTCTGTAAATATGCTGATTAATTGTGGAATCAATCAGGGTTGGTACAGGAGGTGGGGGGGGGACCTGCCACTCCCCAGCAGTCACTGTAGGGGGCAGTAGAGAGGACTATTTATTTAACAGCCTTAATGAAAGACAGCATAGAGGATCTCCAACCAGGCTCTGTGTGTGTGCGCGTGTGCCGTGTGCGTGTGCGCGTGCGCGTGCGCGTGCGTGTGCGTGTGCGCGCGTGTGTGTGTGTGCGTGTGAGCATGACGCTATGCTCAATTTAGACTCAACTCAAAACTAAAAAATTGCTTACAGTAAAAACACAGTCTGTTGACCAGAGAGAGAGAGAGAGAGAGAGAGAGACAGAGACTTAGCTCAGTTCAAGGTCTCTCTCTCACAGACAGACCTATAGGTTGTCATTTTTACAGCACATAACATGCACGCACACACGCACGCACGCACGCACGCACACACACACACACACACACACACACACACACACACACACACACACACACACACACACACACACACACACACACACACACACACACACACACACACACACACACACACACACACACACACACACACACACACACACACACACACACACACACACACACAGATGTCTATTCCTACACCAACATTCCCACTAGGCTGAGGAACAAATGCGCCTTGAAAAACACATTAAACATTAAACATAGGCCTAATGAACTGATTAACAGATATAACTGTAAACAGATTAACAGATTAAATGTAACAAACTCTTTAGCAGCAACAGATTATACATTTTAATCCACATTTCATAAACAACAGTTTTATCTTGTTTAAGTTGTTTTTAACAAAACACAACCATTCAGTCCCGAAGCTTAAACTTCCCGTCTCTGTTTACTGTTCATGCAAACGGCATCAATGAATCAATCAAAGTTTCACTGGACAGATTATTAAATACTGTAGATAATATATTATATTGGTTCATGGTTTACTTTACCTGGTATCCTAGTTTACAATTTACATTGTAGTCATTTTTCAGACACTCTAAATCCAGTAAGCAAGAACAACACATACATCACATCACATGGTAATACTGACTGCAATGGGAAGTTCATTCCATAGTTTGGGGGCCAGAAGAGTTTGGCTCGTGTGGAGCGTTGTCCAGGGTAGGCTATACTATATCTATTTTACT
>NC_137884.1:30104774-30139774 GCF_963924005.1 Protomyctophum bolini | reverse complement strand
TCAGTTTAATTATGAGTTTAACCACAAAGCTTGTTTTAAACAATAATAAACTTTAACTATGAATCTACAGCGTTTATAATGAGAGACACTACATTTTGATAGTTTTATAAGTCGCTAAACATCATCAATAATAACTGTTATAATGTTGAAAGTAAAGGTTTATAAGTCTGTCGTACAACAGATCATCATGTTGTTGACTATAGCCCTGGTCCAGTGCTTACAGCGAGTCTCTCTCTGACGCCCTGTGGAAGTCCCTTCCGCAGCCTTCTGGTGATATTCTCACTCCTGTGCTAGGATTTTAAAATACCAGCAAATAAACAAAACGAAATAACTACTCACCGAAACAAAGCCTGCTAGACGTTGGTAAAAGTCTATTCTCTGGGCTGGGAAGCGTCTCAGGTCCCCAGCTTCTCTCTAAAATGCACTAATTTAATCATTAAATAAAATGAGTCCAACCAGATCGGCGCTGCGTCAAGTCATACCTTGAAAAACGACGTGAGCACTTCCGTTTCGCCTTCACAATAGAACAGGTCATAGTGTCAAGTTCCACATCAAACGCCAAGTGAGAACTTCCGTTTACTCTTCACAATAACATCGAACGTGGCCATAAGACTACACAAACTACATGTTCCATCCACCACCGGACGCTATAAGAACTACATTTGAGCCTCTAAGAACTACATGTTCCATCCACCACGGGACGCTATAACAACTACATTTCTAAGCCTCTAAAAACTACATGTTCCATAAAACCACGAGACGCTAGAAGTCTGTCTTATCTTTATAGCTATTATTAAGGGTTATCGTTGTTTTAAAGGACAGTCCATTCATTGTGTAATTAATTAGGCTACTGATAGTTGTGTGAGTTGAAATAAAGAACAGTTTTTACAACAAATGTAGGACTTTTGTCGGACCAAATCAATGATATGTCAGACCAAAGTATGCTCCCCCTTTTTACCACGTTTGAAAAGCTAGCTAGCAGGCTAGCAATCACAGAATTCGATAGGTCACAGATTTCAATGTAACACACCAGAAACCTCAACCAACCAGAATCTGGTCAATTCAGCGCTAAACAACCTTTATTTATAACTCGATGTAAACAACAGACATTTCTGCTTTTAATAACGTATAAAACCTTTCAACAGCTACAGTACTGATTATTGATGATGTTTAGGAACTTATAAAACTATTAACATTATAATAGTTAGTGTCTCTCATTAGAAACGCCATTAGAATATAGTTTAAAATGTATTACTGCTTTAAAATCAAGCTTTGTGGACGGTTCAACTGCAATATGCCGTTATCACCGCCAGATGGCACGAAAGCCCATATTTTGCCCATATATTGTAAGGACCCTGTTGCTTTAATGCAGTGGTTCCCAAACTGGGGTCCGGGGACCCCCAGGGGTCCTTGAGGGAGTTCCAGGGGTCCCCAGCTAAATTATAGTTTGGAACCAAATGGACCTGTAACTCCGAGTGTACAAATGGAACGATATGGACCCTTATGGGTCTGTAACTCTTGAGAGTGTACAAATGGAACCATATGGACCCTTATGGGTCTGTAACTCTGAGTGTACAAATGGAACCAAATAACATTAATTTTACAATATAAATATAATATAAAGTGGGGGTCCCAGAGCATGGGCGTAGCTTGAACTTGACCCCAGGCGGTGCGGATGTCTGGGGGGAATCCTGGGGGGATTTTTTTACCTTTAGTTTTTTAGGACAGCAGACAACACACACACACACACACACACACACACCACTACAGCCGTACAGCGAGTCATCATGTCATGATAAGAGAGATGATTACAAACTACAGTCAGAACAACAACAACAACAACAACCGGCAATGACAGGACACTGACAGGAATGACAGGACACTGACAGGACACTACACTGACAGGACACGGCAATCCTGCAAGTTTGTTTATTTACCCGATAGCTGTCAGTGTTTTCTTATAGTTCACTTTAAGTAGGCTAGTTCATTGCAGAGGGGCGGGCTGGCATCTTTGTCATATGTCTTGAATGTCCTTAGTGATTATAATCAAAATGGTGAAGTGTACTGAAAAGCTTGGGCAGGATAACAACACAGCAGCATGTAGGCTACATATAGTCACAACAATCACATTATTCACCCAGAGACCACCTGCTTTACGGCAGATTTGTAACCATGGTGATGCCGGTCTCTTAAAGCAGGGGTTCTCAACCCGTGGGTTGCGACCCCCCAGGGGGTGCGCTGCCCCTGGGCTCAGGGTTGGACTCCAGCTCAGCTCATTATTGATGTTTAGGAACTTATAAACCTTTCAACAGTTAATAGTCATTATTGATGATGGATGATGGAACTTATAAACCTTTCAACAGTTAATAGTCATTATTGATGATGGATGATGGAACTTATAAACCTTTCAACAGTTAATAGTCATTATTGATGATGGATGATGGAACTTATAAACCTTTCAACAGTTAATAGTCATTATTGATGATGGATGATGGGATTTATAAAACTATCAACATTATAATACTTATTGTCTCTCATTATAAACGCTGTAGATTCATAGTTAAAGTGTATTACTGTTTTAAAACAAGCTTTGTGGTTAAACTGCTACATGTGGCGTTATCACAAGATGGCAACAAAGCCATGTTTTTGCCTCTATATTGTAAAGTGAGTTGTAAAATTACCTAAAATAAAAATCCACAATGAAAATAAAATATCATCCACGTGATTTTAATCAAGCAACACAACCGAAACGGTACAATGATTTGTAATAATAATTTAATCCTTAAATAGAGGAAAAAGAGGGAAAATAACATGTAAAAAAACAGTTACTTGGGGACCCATTTTCAACGTGTTCATGGCCCCCGTGGGGCCGCGCACCGCGCGTTGAGAAACCTCTACATTAACCCCTTCACGTCCCTTCAGTGGAACACGTGTTACTAATAAAGATCATTTGTAATAAAGTAATAAAGATCATTTGTATTTCATTAACGAATCCGTAAAATAACTGTATTCATGCACTTACTGTATGTTACAATCACTGGAATGTTCTTTAATAAACATCTGTAACCAAATGTTGAACCCCAACATGCCCTTCAGGTGCAAACAAAACACAATAGCAGATCTACAAGCTCACTACAGTTACTACGTTGAATCAGATCTAATTAAGGGAAACATTTGAACTGTAATTCTAGTCGAAGCAACAACAAAACCAAAGACGATTCATAAAACAACAGATGGGTTATGGTTAGGGTTAGGAGGTCTAGGAATAGATAGATGGGTTATGGTTATGGTTAGGAATAGATAGATGGGTTATGGTTATGGTTAGGAGGTCTAGGAATAGATGGATGGGTTATGGTTAGGGTTAGAAGGAGATGGATGGGTTATGGTTAGGGTTAGAAGGTCTAGTTCTTCTTCATGGAGTCCAACAACCTCAGGATGTGCAGAAACAGGTTGACTATGTCCAGGTAGAGGTTGATGGAGGCCAGGATGTGTTCTTCAGGAGACAGCTGGTTCATCAGCAGGCTGGTGTCGAAGATGATGAACCCACAGAACACCAGAGCTCCGAACGCAGCGTAGAGCAGCTCCATACTGTCGTCATGGAAGAACACCTACAGAAGAACATGGAGACACAACATCACGACACATCTCTATGGAGACACAACATCATGACACATCTCTATGGAGACACAACATCACGACACATCTCTGTGGAGACACAACATCATGACACATCTCTATGGAGACACAACATCATGACACATCTCTATGGAGACACAACATCACGACACATCTCTATGGAGACACAACATCATGACACATCTCTATGGAGACACAACATCATGACACATCTCTGTGGAGACACAACATCATGACACATCTCTATGGAGACACATCTCTATGGAGACACAACATCATGACACATCTCTGTGGAGACACAACATGGAGACACATCTCTATGGAGACACAACATCACGACACATCTCTATGGAGACACAACATCATGACACATCTCTATGGAGACACAACATCACGACACATCTCTATGGAGACACAACATCATGACACATATCTATGGAGACACAACATCATGACACATCTCTATGGAGACACAACATCACGACACATCTCTATGGAGACACAACATCATGACACATATCTATGGAGACACAACATCATGACACATCTCTGTGGAGACACAACATCACGACACATCTCTGTGGAGACACAACATCATGACACATCTCTATGGAGACACATCTCTATGGAGACAACAGAACACCAGCTCCATGCAGTCGTCAGTGAAGAACATCTACAGAACACCTGGGGAGCTACTTATAATACTCATCTTCACAAACTCCACAACATGTTGCACAAAAGATTCTGCAGGATTGCCACATACAGTGATTGGTGTGCTCATTCTGCCCCTCTTTTCAAACAACTCAATATTCTACCTATTACCAATACCATACCATACCATCGTTATTTATATAGCACATTTTAAAACAACAACGTTGTACCAAAGTGCTTTACAGTAAAACATTTAAAAACCACAAAACAACCACAAACAACATGCACAGTGTCACATTAAACATCGAAACATCTCATACTGTGCTTGGAAAAGCCACGGAATAAAGGTAAGTCTTGAGGCGTGACTTAAACACCTGGAGGGTGGGGGCTTGTCTTGTGTGCAGACTCTGCAGAGGCAGCTCATTCCAGAGCTTGGGAGCTGCCACTGCAAAAGCTCGGTAACCTCTGAGCTTCAGCCTGGTTTTAGGCACCACCAGGAGAAGCTGGTCAGAGGACCTGAGCGTCCGTGTCGGAGCATAGGGTTTCAGCAGCTCAGATAAATAAATGGGTGCCAAACCATTTAGACACTTAAAGACAAAGAGCAATACTTTGAAGTCAATCCTGTATCGCACAGGAAGCCAGTGGAGCGAGGCTAGTACAGGGCTGATGTGGTCTCGCTTACGTGTGCCTGTAAGTAACCTAGCAGCTGCGTTCTGGACTAGCTGTAATCGAGAGATGGAAACCTGGTTTACTCCAATATACAGGGCATTACAGTAGTCAAGGAGGGATGTCATGAAAGCATGAATTACAGTTTCAAACACAGAGCGGGATAGACAAGACTTAACCTTCTCTCGGCTTGACTACTGTAATGCACTTTATTCAGGACTGCCTAAGAAAACAACTGACAGATTACAACTCGTCCAAAATGCAGCAGCCAGAGTTTTAACTAGAACTAAGATGAGAGAACATATTACTCCAGTTTTGGCTTCACTGCACTGGCTTCCGGTTGTTTTTAGGATTGATTTTAAAATTATTTTACTTGTCTATAAAGCTCTCAATGGTCTCGCACCTTCCTACCTACATGACTGCCTGCCTAAATATGTCCCCAACCGCCCCCTAAGGTCTTCCACTGCTGGCCTGCTCGCGTTGCCAAAAAAAGATGGCAACTAAAAAATACGGGGAAGCAGCTTTTTGCTTCTACGGGCCGTCGGCATGGAACAAGCTCCCACTGTACCTTCGTCAGGCAGCCTCTGTAGACATTTTTAAAGCTCAGCTCAAGACCCACTTCTACAACATTGATTTTAATTGAGTTTTAATATGCACGTTCCTACTCTGCCCTGACTGATTTGCTGCATGTGGTGTTTTTATTAGTTTTTATTTATTTTATGTTCTTATATTAAATTTTGTTCTTTGCCATTGTTTTATCATTTTAACTATGTTTTATTGTATTCTATTTTTGCCCTGTGAAGCACTTTGAGCTACATTTATGTATGAAAGGTGCTATACAAATAAAGTTTATTATTATTATTAACCTTAGATAGCCTCCTAAGCTGGAAGAAGCTCTTTCTTACTACCTCATTTATCTGTTTGTCCATCTTTAGGTCAGAGTCGATTTTGAAACCTAGATTGGTGGCAGTAGGCTTCAAGAAGGGCTCATGCAATGCTCATGCATTGAAGGAAGCATGAGCAATGAGAGTGCGTGTGTGTGTGCGCGTGTGTGTGTGTGTGCGCGTGTGTGTGTGTGTGTGTGTGTGTGACTCACCCTCATGAAACCAGCAATGATCAGGATCCACAGGCAGGCAAACAACCTGAAACACATTAATATAATTTTTTCATTTTTTATAATTTATTAGATTTATTATTTTCAATTATATGTTATTACACGGCTTGGTTGAATGCTTGATTCTGATTGGTCAATCGCAATAGACGAGGCAGTTCCAAAAAAATATTTAATTTGATCAACACTCACTTCCTTGTGGGAAGTTTAGGGTTTAAGGTCTAACCCTAAACCCTCTGTGGGTTAGGTTAGGGTTTAAGGTCTAACCCTAAACCCTCTGTGGGTTAGGTTAGGGTTCAGGGTCTAACCCTAAACCCTAACCTAACCTAACAAAAAAACAAACATTTTTTAAATGTTTAGGGGGGCTAGTGTGTGATATGAAATGTGAAGCACTGACAAAACTTTCTTCGTCCTTTTTTTCTTCAAACTTGACTACGGTAGCGGTGGTCTCAAAAACATAAGGGAAACTTTGACAGGAAAAGACTCGCTCACCGCATAGAAAAAGAAGTAAAACTCCTTAGACTGAGAAAAATATTTTTTCTTTTATTTTATCATGCTCTTATGGTGCTCTGTGCTTATGGTGCAATTAAAAAGCAAACGTTTCGGTCCTCGGACCTTCGTCAGTGCTATGGTTTTTCACAGACAAAGAACTTAAGGTCATTACACACTGGCGAATTAGCGACGCGATGCGAATAAGCGATCTGAAAATGCGAAATATTTGCCCGGCGAATTTATTCGCGTTTGGCTATACACCGTACACATCTATGCGACGCGTATTGTGCGATTATAGCTCCTCTCCCCTCCCTCCTCCTCTCCTCTCCTCCCCCTCCCGCTTTGGTATCCTTTCTTTAATAACCCCGTATCCAGTACTTCACAGATGGAGGGGTCCAATTAATTCGTACCGGCCCACATAGGTATACAATTGGTACCGGCATGTGGGCATATATTCCGGTTATAAAGTCTTTATTTTCGGGTCAAAAACGGGTCTGCACAGTAGAAATAGCCTAGTGCAGATCTTAGCTTTTTGATGAGCCTGTTCACTGGTCATTTTAACTTTTTTATATATTTTTCTTTGGTGTTGGTGAATAAAAATCCACATGGATGTCTTCATGCTTATGTTCTTCATTAGTTTGCATCGTGTTTAGACGGAATTCACGTTCATTCTGGTCTGTAAGCAACGGCAAAGAAAACTTCGGAGGGAGGGTCAATTGTAACATGTGTTACAAATGGTCCGCTTCCATTCAATGCCATTATAAGTAATATTTACATATTTGACATATTGGCCAATATTATATGTTCTAAAATTGTATTGTATTGTGTAGTGTATTCTAAAATTAGTTTAGGGTTGTATAACATTGTACAACTCAATCAATCAAACGTTTGTTTAATCAATGTATTTCCCCATTGAACTGAAAAAAAAGCCCAAACTGGTACACCCAAATATTTCCCAATATGTTTGATACATTTTCTTATCACATCCATGGTATGAAAACAATGCTAAGGAGTTGCTTCAATGAAATATAATTGCTTTAAGCTGAAAACGATATGTTTAATGGTGTTTTTTTAGCGTTGTTACATTTATACTCCATGCTGTTACAATTAGTCCGACAGGCGCAACAAATGTAACACTGGAACAGCGTCCACTTTCGGTTTAATAACTCCCGACCTGTTTGATCAATTAAAAAATAAAAAGTGGTTTATGGAAGCAGACAAGTGTAGGTCCGTTGCCTGAAAATATTACATATGTAGATAAACGGATCTCCGAGTAAAAAAATGAAACGTGCAAAATGTTACATCCGTGGCGGCTCTCCCCTACTGTTAGCACACCCATGTGCCATGTCCACGCTGCGCTATCCCGACCTGCGTAGCCGGACCGACGGCTGCTCTGTTGCACACCCATGTGCCATGTCCACGGCACGCACGCACGCTCGCGCAATGCGCATGCACACGCGAGCGCACACACACCCAACAGAGTTGTAGGAGGGGAGGTGTGCAACAGTGTGCTGCTGTGCTATCCCGACCTGCGTAACCGGACCGGCGGCTGCTCTGTTGACAGCTACTGTACGGTACGCCGCTGTTTATACACAGCAACAAGTTTGGGCTGCATTCTGATTGGTCAGAGCCGTTGAATTTCGCCTGCGAATGTCTGCAAAATTCGACACCAGAGCGAACAAATAAAGAGCGAAAACTGTCGCATTTTCGCACATTCGCCACTGATGTGGAAGCTTCCATTGACTTCAATTGGTTTTTAAAAAATGCGAATTATTCGCGTCGCCAATTCGCGTCGCCAATTCGCCAGTGTGTAATGACCTTTACTCTTAAAGAGCTCCAAAACAATACAGCTCAGGTGCTGAGAATTACTAATTGGTGACATCACCTGATTGTGGGCGTGGACATTACAGAAAGGATATACAAAATCACAGTTATACATAATTTGATCAATAACTGTGTAAGACAGATCTGCTATGGAGTGACCGGCTTCATTGACTGGCGACAGGAGATTTGATGTCCTTGCGTCTGATGGCACTCATGTGTTCTATGATGCGCAGTGACGGATTAACCCCTCTCAAGGCCCTGGCGCTTTACCAAATCAAAAGGCCCCTACTGATTCAGCCAATTAATTAATTAATTAACATGCATGCGTTTAGGGAACCCCCCCAAACCGACTGCCCCCCCTCCAGAAAACTGCTACAGAAACTCTCAGACGAAGACCAAAAACACTAGCGGGGGTTCCTATGTTGCGTTATATTTTTGGAAAGAAGCAACAGCTGTGCCTATAGTCTCGTACCGGGCCCTGCAAGCTTCGGGCCCTGGCGCTTAAGCTCCACCTAGTTCCATTGTTAGTCCGGCTCTGATGATGCGTGTGCGGACTGCCCTAGATGTTTTGCACACCACAGATGTATCTGGTGGTGTGTTTATAGCCAACTAAGACGGTTGTATCCTCACTCAAAATGCACACTTGCCCGATCGGGCAACCCGGTAGCAACCTGCCCGACCATTGTTTTTACTTGCCCCGGGCAAACCTGGCAACCGTTAGTGTCAGACAGACAGACAGACAGACAGACAGACAGACAGACAGACAGCTGTCTCACCCTGCTCCTAGCTTGCTGAAGTCTCTCTTTGACTGGAAGGTGTAAGCGGTCAGCCCGATGAACACAGCACAGGTCAACACGAAGGCTTTGAGAACGATGGAGTATTCATAGAATGTTACTGTGGAGAGAAATAGTATTATTATTATTATTATTATTAGTATTCATAGAATGTTACTGTGGAGAGAAATAGTATTATTATTATTATAAATATGCTGAATATCTATTAACCCATTCTGACCTGACCTGAGATCAGATTCTAAAAATATCTTCTACATCCTGACAGTTTTCTGAAAAAACTATTTTCTATGTCAGTCGTTCTTCGATTTTTCAAAAATAGCAGACCTACAAGCTCATATGAGCTTGTAGATCTGCTATTTTTCAATAGCTAAAGCATAGCATGATGCTAACACCAAAAGGGGTTCCCGCCCAGAATGGATTAATTATGACCAATCAATGCTGAATATCTATTGATTATGACTAATGTCCCAGACTTGTCACTTCTGTTTCATCATAAGTCATCTTGTTCTCCTGCATAACTTCCGGGTATGATGATGATGTCACACTAAATGTGCTATGATGTAATCAATAACATGTTTTTAAAAAATAATAAAAAAAAAACACTTACCAGCTGTTGCCACGGATACGGCCTCCAGCAAAGTCTAGAAGAATAGAGATAAAAGATGATATGTCTGTTCTTTAGGATAGGCAATGCACATTACATTAGGCAATGCACATTACATTAGGCAATGCACATTACATTAGGCAATGCACATTACATTAGGCAATGCACATTACATTAGGCAATGCACATTACATTAGGCAATGCACATTACATTAGGCAATGCACATTACATTAGGCAATGCACATTACATTAGGCAATGCACATTACATTAGGCAATGCACATTACATCATGCGTGCGACTGTGCATGTTAGGACATTCATTAAAAAAGTCGATGCATCGATTTCATTAACACAAGTCGATTCAAATTAGGAGAAGTCGAAAGTTGGAAAAAAAATAAAGAAAAATTTCAATTGTTTTCCCCATGTCATATTTTTTGCTCTATGTGGCAGAATTCAAATGTATTATTGTCACGGACAGAAGTCATTCTTTCTCTTTGCATAACGCACCGGAGCGCACTCGCCTATTAGTTTGCATTGCATTCAGAACGCGCCTTTAATTAAGAAGCTAACTGCAGCTGTGTGTGTGGCTCTCAGCGGTGTCCCACTATTGACTGGCTGAATTTTATCTGCGTGTCAGAGAAGTAACAGATAGAAGCCCCCCCCCAAGGCCCCCACCTCCGTGCTGGAAATAAAACGTCTGGGTGTCCGAGGCTTCATCCGTGCTGACGCAATGACTGTCCCGTTTAGATTTACGTGCGGGACGCATGGACCTCTCCGTGTCCGGTCAGCACGGGTTGTTGTTTATTTGCATGGCTAAGAAAATAAGTAACAAACTAACATGAGAACGTTATCGAGTTGTTGGAGGAGGAGAAGGTTCACGTCGTGGAAGGCAGATTGTATGGTGCCAAACTGCTGTTGGCTGCTGTGATGTTAATATATAGACCTATGTCTTCTATTGTGTTCTGAAGATACCAGTGGTCTGGTACCAGTGGTCTGGTACCAGTGGTCTGTGTACCAGTGGTCTGGTACCAGTGGTCTGGTACCAGTGGTCTGTGTACCAGTGGTCTGGTACCAGTGGTCTGTGTACCAGTGGTCTGGTACCAGTGTGCGACGCACATTTGCTTGTGTGCCTGCACTGTTTAGTATTTACTACTACAGTTTTATGTTTTGATAATCAGCGCTTTGCCATATAGATGATACAGCACTATACACAACACACGGTGCCATATTGGAGAGGCCACTGTGTGCGCAGTGCAGTGCAGTGCAGTGCAGTGCAGTGTGCAGTGCAGTGCAGTGCAGTCAGTGTGCAGTGCAGTGCAGTGCAGACCCAATTTTTTTTATTAATCGACGTTCAATCGATACGCACGGGAATCGATTTTAAAGTTTTTAATCGAATAGTCATTAAAAAAAAAGAGGCCGCTTTTGGTCCGCGAGACGGCCCCATTTGGTCCACGAGCCATGCTTGCGCCTCGCAGCACCTCGCAACGCCTCCTCTTTCCCTGTGTTAACAAGGAAGTCAACTGACTGCAGCTGCAGTCCCAGGAGCCAGGAAAAATAAATCGAAAGTGTGGTTGCATTTTAAAATACCCTATTTGAATAAAGGTTGTAGGCTACACGAGAGTGAAAATGACCGCTGGGAAAATCCCTAATTGAGAGTGTAGGCAAGCGCATGCACCACAGCTCAGTGGACATTAAATATAGGCTACCATGTTTGATAAGTCATATAAAAACATTACTTACACGAAAATGAAAATATAAACTTCACAGATTATAGATCACTTGGAATTATAACAATCTGTTGAGTATTGCCTGAATAATGCCACTATAAAATCCCAACTTTTATCGATGCGCCATTGCGCTGAGAACCTTGTGGAGCCTGGCGGTGTACATTATACTTGTGAGGACCTGCTTGGATTCACATGGTGAGTGCGCTCAGTGCGCGCACCGAAAATTCAAAGATCTGCAATCTCATGCGCTGCGTTGTGCATATTGGCTGAGTGAGTATAATGGCACGAATTAAACTAGGCCTATAGATTTATTTTGGCGATACAGAGAATTGATTTTGCCGTTGCCAGCGATATCTTTTTTTTTTAATTGTCTGAAGACTGACCTGTTCCATCACTGTGAACTCCCATGCAGCAGAGCAGCTCCTACAGACCCAGACCAAAACACCTTTTCTCTTTGGCATTTAATTGCACCTGATCATATTATTGTAATTATGTAGCCTATACTATTTGCCTGTGTTTTTTCTTTTAATTATGCTTTTTTTTTTGTGCGCCGATGGTGATGCTCCACTTGTTTCAGCCTGTAGGCCTACAGCACTTTGGTCAGCTTTTATTGTTTTAAATGTGCTATATAAATAAAGTTCGATTTAGGCCTATATTGGAGCAGGTGCTGGCAAATAACTAATTACTGTAATGCCATGCAGTGAAGTTGTGCAAATGTCAACTCAATTAGCAAGCGGAGCTGCTCTCATGCACTCTGCACTGCAGTCTGCAGATCTCTTCTTAAAGTTTACTTATTATGGTTTACTTTCAACCATAAACCATAATATGATTGACAAACCTTGGATTATAATTATTCATCGACCAACAGCGCATAGAGCATGACTATGAGGTAATTTAACTATGTGGGATTTCTCCATCGGCATTGCATGTCGATAAAAGTTGGGATTTCACTAGTGGCATTATTCAGGCAATACTCAGATTGTTATAATTCCAAGTGATCTATAATCTGTGAAGTTTATATATTTTTCCCATACGCACACTCACAGTCACATTAACTTTATGATCAATCAAATCAACCGTGGTTGATTTTATTTCTGACAAGTGTCAGGCTTGAAGAGTTCATTCATGTTACCGTTCGTTTACAATTGACAGAGGAGTTTGGATTATATATATTTGTATTTGATGGAGAGGTAATGCCTGTTTCAGGCAGTTGACTTGTTACGGTCGGATGTTTTATTAAGCCTAATTATTTGTGCGTCACTGCTTTCATGAAGGCTGCAACAGTTGTTGCTTATTGTTTAAAATAAATGAGACCAATCCAAGCATGCCTTTCTCTACGCTATATCGTTGTTTAAGCCAAAGAGTCACTGCTCGCATTGCGCGCCTCGAAATGAAAATTGAAAATGTCAAAATGACGTTAATCACTTGAGCTATAATTATACTCTGTTGATTTCAACGTAGGTCGTAAAATAAAACAACCCCTTCTGATGCCAGACGCATTTTTGAAAAATCGAAGAACGACTGACATAGAGAAACATAGCTGTTTCAGAAGACTGTCAGGATGTACAGTAGAAGACATTTTTAGAATCTGATCTCAGGTCAGCATGGAAAACTGTCAGGATGTAGAAGACATTTTTAGAATCTGATCTCAGGTCAGAATGGGTTAAGGTCGCCATAAAACGATGCATCGACTCAACTTCGACTTTACTGTCTGACAACTCAACTCGTTAATGCCCTAGTGTGTGCGTGTGTGTGTGTGCGCGTCTGTGCGTGCGTGCGTACTCACAAAGGTAAACAGCAGGTAGAGATTGACAGGATGTTGATGTCTGTAGACAGCCAGAGCCAACAGGAGAGCCAAGGAGCCCAGAGCTGAGACCAGCACCACCGCTGGACTGGAGGAGTCATTACATCTTTATTAGTATTATTATTGTTATTAAACTTTGCAGTAAATAAGTTTCAATCAGGGACCAATCAGGGTACAGTATGTATGTTTGTCGGTGGCTTCGCTCGGCCAATCAGGGACCAAGAAAAGAACAGCTGGGTATGTGTGTCGGTACATTCCACTAGGCAATGAGAAACCTCTTGGAGGAGTGAGTGTTTCTATTGGCTGGGTATGTGTGTATGTCGGTGTACTCCACCAGCCAATGAGGGACCACTGGCCACTGCTCAAACCGTGACAGTCTGGACCCTTTGGTGTGGTTAAGGCTTTTACTCCAACTGGCCAAAAGGGGGCGCTGCAGCAATGTGACTGTATGTAATGTAATAGATTACATAATTATTAGCATTACCTGTTATGAACGAAGCTCTTGATTGGATCACACAGCATGAACACAGCACATGTGACTGTGGTGAGGATGATCTGAAGAGACAGTATGGAATACACCTTACGGAGAAACCCTGGAAATATAAAGATTATTAATTATTAATCTATAATTATACATATATTAAGATCTATTCTGTACACACACAGAATACACCTTACGGGAAATATAAAGATTATGAATTATTAATCTATAATTATAAATATACTAAGATCTATTCTGTACACACAGGATGGAGAAACCCTGGGAATATAAATAATAATCATGAATGTTCTAAAGGGCATTTTGTGGTGCCTAAGATAGAAACCCTATTCATTTCTACATGATTTGGTTTTCAACCCTTTTCACATCAAGGTCTATTATTTATTTATTCAGCATTTGAGCCACGGAACCACCATCTGATGACATTGAGCCTCTCAGACCCATTTGAGCCACGGAACAACCATCTGATGACATTTAGCCTCTCAGACCCATTTGAGCCACGGAACCACCATCTGATGACATTTAGCCTCTCAGACCCATTTGAGCCACGGAACCACCATTTGACGACAATATTTTAAACCAATAATCAATATAATCGGTAACTTATATAATTTACTACAGAAACACATCAACCAATGATGACATCTTTAACCACAAATAGCAGATCTACAAGCTCACAGCGAGTCACCATGCAACGCGCTGTGAGCTTGTAGATCTGCTATGAAAATGGACAAATGGTACAATATTATATCATCCATTTGATGTTAAATTATTAACCTGTTATTTAACATTTCACAAAGGTTGATCTTTTCCACTCGCAGACAAAACACATCATTCCTGTCTGTCTGTCTGTCTGCCTGCCTGTATTTCTGTCTGTCTGTCTGTCTGTCTGCCTGCCTGCCTGTATTTCTGTCTGTCTGCCTGCCTGTATTTCTGTCTGTATGCCTGCTTGTCTGTCTGTCTGTCTGTCTGCCTGCATTTCTGTCTGTCTGCCTGCCTGCCTGTATTTCTGTCTGTCAGACAGACAGGGCGTTGAGGGGGAGGGGAATCCCAACTGTGAATGTAATCAATAATGTAAATAAAACCCTTCTGGGGTTATTAGTTATTAGGGTTTAGCCCCTACCCGACCCACACAGACCGTGACTGCAATCATACGGATTAAATAATTAAACAACTTCTGTTTTAAATGTCTGGAACTGTACCGAACATTTTTACACATGATCTAACTCCCCAAATTATAGTTGTATTATAATAATGAGTATAAATGGTTTTAAAAGATAATTACATCACCCATCCTGACATGGACAGCAGCAAAGACACATTAGTTCCATAGTTATAATAAACCAAATGTTTTATAAAAGGTATAATTAAATTAAACTCACCCATCCTGACGTGGACAGCCGCAGTAGACACATTAGTTCCATAGTTGAAATCATCTTCTATTGAACTGCGAGGATATTTCTCTGTAGTAGACATGATGTTGTTTAACGTTTTACAAGTCTTACTAATCTGTAGATGTAATAATGACGCTGTTTGGTGTCTTAATCTATAAATATAATGTTGTTGAAAGTCTTAATATGTAGATAAGATGTTGTTTAACGTGTTACTAATCTGTGTATATTAAACTAATGTTGTTTAATTTCGTCCTTCTATAATAATAGTATAGAACGATAATAAATCCGCTGTTTGTTTTCTTTCTGTTGACACAATCCAATCCACCGTTTCCGCGTCTGTATTGCTTCCGCATACGTCACGTTACAGTCAGGCAGACGTTCATCCGCAGATCCGCTTAAAGGAGCGATAGCGACGCCTGCTGGCCAGGAGGCTGCAACGAACCACACATTTTATTACTGACGAAAATAAACAATGAGTAACGCAACATTTTACTGACTAAAATAAACAATAAAGTCAATTAATGATTACCAAGTGAAACTGTGGTTTTACTAACTAGTTTTACAGGAGTTATACTATTAGTATAACTATACTATTAGTATAACTCATGTAAAAACGAATTAGGCTACATTTGTATAATTAAATTATACAAATTTACTCAGAGTTACAGACCTGTAAGGGTCCATTTGGTTGCATGTGTTAGAGTTACAAACCGGTAAGGGTCCATTTGGTTCCATGTGTTACACTAAGAGTTACAGACCCGTAAGGGTCCATTTGGTTCCATGTGTTACACTAAGAGTTACAGACCCGTAAGGGTCCATATGGTTCCATGTGTTCTCCATTATGGTATTGCAATAATCGCGGTATCTTCACCTATTATCTAATTAATTCATGTTTTAATTATTATTATGATGCTGTTTTCTTAAGTATGTTTTCACCCCTAGCACTCACCTCTTCACCCCTAGCACTCACCTCTTCACCCCTAGCACTCACCTCTACACCCCCTAGCACTCACCTCTACACCCCCTAGCACTCACCTCTTCACCCCTAGCACTCACCTCTACACCCCTAGCACTCATCTCTTCACCCCTATTACTCACCTCTTCACCCCTAGCACTCACCTCTTCGCCCCTAGCACTCTCCTCTTCACCCCTAGCACTCTCCTCTTCACCCCTAGCACTCACCTCTACACCCCCTAGCACTCACCTCTTCACCCCTAGCACTCACCTCTACACCCCTAGCACTCACCTCTTCACCCCTAGCACTCACCTCTTCACCCCTAGCACTCACCTCTTCACCCCTAGCACTCACCTCTACACCCCTAGCACTCACCTCTTCACCCCTAGCACTCACCTCTTCACCCCTAGCACTCACCTCTACACCTCCTAGCACTCACCTCTACACCTCCTAGCACTCACCTCTTCACCCCTAGCACTCACCTCTTCACCCCTAGCACTCACCTCTTCACCCCTAGCACTCACCTCTTCACCTCCTAGCACTCACCTCTACACCCCTAGCACTCACCTCTTCACCCCTAGCACTCACCTCTTCACCCCTAGCACTCACCTCTTCACCCCCTAGCACTCACCTCTACACCTCCTAGCACTCACCTCTTCACCCCTAGCACTCACCTCTTCACCCCTAGCACTCACCTCTTCACCCCTAGCACTCACCTCTTCACCTCCTAGCACTCACCTCTTCACCCCTAGCACTCACCTCTTCACCCCTAGCACTCACCTCTTCACCCCTAGCACTCACCTCTTCACCCCTAGCACTCACCTCTACACCCCCTAGCACTCACCTCTTCACCCCTAGCACTCACCTCTTCACCCCTAGCACTCACCTCTTCACCCCTAGCACTCACCTCTTCACCCCTAGCACTCACCCCTCCAGGCGTCCATGGTCATCCGCAGTGCCGGTTCTAGGCCTTTTGAGGCCCTAGGCAACATATTATACAGAGGCCCCCCCCCCTCCTGCTTTGCCACGCCGGATAAAAATTGTAAATTTGCCATGAAAATGCTTCAATCTGGTGCACTTTGAGATCAAAATTAAGAAGCTAGGTGGGGGCCACATGTGGCCAGTAGCCCATGTAAGGTATAGGGGATACATGAAAAAAAAAAAAAATCTTCTCCCTGTGACGAGGCCCCCTCAGTGGTTGAGGCCCTAGGCGACCGCCTAGTTCGCCTATGCCTAGAACCGGCCCTGCCAGTGAGCCACTGTGCATGGCATGCTGTTCTCAAAAGGCTCATAAACATTCAAAGTCTAGCGATTAACAACAGCAAAAGAAACAGACAAATCTCCTGTTATTTTATTTTTGTTACTCAAACTAAGGGAACAGCAGACTGCATTGTGGCAGCCTTATAGTATGTAGTTTGGCTTTGCTGGAATGACCAGCAAAGCCAAACTACAACAGCAGATGGCGACTTACCTCTGTCTCTCAGTTATACTTGTCTCATTGCAGCCTGGAATTCACTACTGAGAAAGGGACAACGGTGCAGCTGAACTGTTACACCAGCAGCTTAGGAGTAGATGGTGACATTTTTTCATTTTTTTCAAATCCTCAAAAATGATGAAAAACGGCGCGCTATAGTATGCCGTACGATATGGGCTATAGCCCATGGTCCAAAATGATGAGAAACGAGGATAACTTTTTTTTTCAAAATTTCAAAAAACATGGGCTATAACCCATCGTTTTTGTCATTTCGTCATTTTTTTTAAATCCTCAAAAATGATGAAAAACGGCGCGCTATAGTATGCCGTACGATATGGGCTACAGCCCATGGTCCAAAATGATGAGAAACGAGGATAACTTTTCTTTTCAAAATTTAAAAAAACATGGGCTATAACCCATCGTTTTTGTCATTTCGTCATTTTTTTTCAAATCTTCAAAAATGATGAAAAACTGCGCGCTATAGTATGCCGTACGATATGGGCTATAGCCCACGGTCCAAAATGATGAGAAACGAGGCTAACTTTTTTTTTCAAAATTTCAAAAAACATGGGCTATAACCCATCGTTTTTGTCATTTCGTCATTTTTTTCAAATCCTCAAAAATGATGAAAAACGGCGCGCTATAGTATGCCGTACGATATGGGCTATAGCCCATGGTCCAAAATGATGAGAAACGAGGATAACCTTTTTTTTTCAAAATTTAAAAAAACATGGGCTATAACCCATCGTTTTTGTCATTTCGTCATTTTTTTCAAATCCTCAAAAATGATGAAAAACGGCGCGCTATAGTATGCCGTACGATATGGGCTATAGCCCATGGTCCAAAATGATGAGAAACGAGGATAACTTTTTTTTTCAAAATTTCAAAATACATGGGCTATAACCCATCGTTTTTGTCATTTCGTCATTTTTTTTCAAATCTTCAATAATGATGAAAAACTGCGCGCTATAGTATGCCGTACGATATGGGCTATAGCCCACGGTCCAAAATGATGAGAAACGAGGCTAACTTTTTTTTCCAAAATTTCAAAAAACATGGGCTATAACCCATCGTTTTTGTCATTTCGTCATTTTTTTTAAATCCTCAAAAATGATGAAAAACGGCGTGCTATAGTATGCCGTACGATATGGGCTATAGCCCACGGTCCAAAATGATGAGAAACGAGGATAACTTTTTTTTTCAAAATTAAAAAAAACATGGGCTATAACCCATCGTTTTTGTCATTTCGTCATTTTTTTCAAATCTTCAAAAATGATGAAAAACTGCGCGCTATAGTATGCCGTACGATATGGGCTATAGCCCACGGTCCAAAATGATGAGAAACGAGGCTAACTTTCTTTTTCAAAATTTCAAAAAACATGGGCTATAACCCATCGTTTTTGTCATTTCGTCATTTTTTTCAAATCCTCAAAAATGATGAAAAACGGCGCGCTATAGTATGCCGTACGATATGGGCTATAGCCCATGGTCCAAAATGATGAGAAACGAGGATAACTTTTTTTTTCAAAATTTCAAAAAACATGGGCTATAACCCATCGTTTTTGTCATTTCGTCATTTTTTTCAAATCCTCAAAAATGATGAAAAACGGCGCGCTATAGTATGCCGTACGATATGGGCTATAGCCCATGGTCCAAAATGATGAGAAACGAGGATAACTTTTTTTTTCAAAATTTAAAAAAACATGGGCTATAACCCATCGTTTTTGTCATTTCGTCATTTTTTTCAAATCCTCAAAAATGATGAAAAACGGCGCGCTATAGTATGCCGTACGATATGGGCTATAGCCCACGGTCCAAAATGATGAGAAACGAGGCTAACTTTTTTTTTCAAAATTTCAAAAAACATGGGCTATAACCCATCGTTTTTGTCATTTCGTCATTTTTTTCAAATCCTCAAAAATGATGAAAAACGGCGCGCTATAGTATGCCGTACGATATGGGCTATAGCCCATGGTCCAAAATGATGAGAAACGAGGATAACTTTTTTTTTCAAAATTTAAAAAAACATGGGCTATAACCCATCGTTTTTGTCATTTCGTCATTTTTTTCAAATCCTCAAAAATGATGAAAAACTGCGCGCTATAGTATGCCGTACGATATGGGCTATAGCCCACGGTCCAAAATGATGAGAAACGAGGCTAACTTTTTTTTTCAAAATTTCAAAAAACATGGGCTATAACCCATCGTTTTTGTCATTTCGTCATTTTTTTCAAATCCTCAAAAATGATGAAAAACGGCGCGCTATAGTATGCCGTACGATATGGGCTATAGCCCATGGTCCAAAATGATGAGAAATGAGGATAACTTTTTTTTTCAAAATTTCAAAAAACATGGGCTATAACCCATCGTTTTTGTCAAATTGCGGAATTGCGGAAATTGCGGAAATTGCAAGAAATGGTAATTGCGGAAATTGCGGAAATGGAAATTGCGCAAATTGCGCAAATTGCGGATTCCTTTTTAAATTTTTTCATTTTTTTCAAATCCTCAAAAATGATGAAAAACGGCGCGCTATAGTATGCCGTACGATATGGGCTATAGCCCATGGTCCAAAATGATGAGGCTTTCTAGGTGTAAGTATGTAGGACTAGTAGCAGACTGCAGTAAATATATAACCAAATGTATATATTTCTCATATTTGGTTTCGGACGGCATATGCCTATAACATGTCGTTTTTCGTGATTTTAGAGGATTTGAAAAAAGATGAAAATCATGAAAAAACACTGTAGTCCATGGTTTCAGACGGCATACTATAGTATGTAATATTTTCATGATTTTGTGACACTATGTCAGAGCCAGGACTTGAACCTGCAGCCTCCTGATTCCCAGGCAGGCTCTGTACCCATCCGAGGCAGGGAGGTCGTCTGAGGTGGCAGCCAATGAGCACAGAGGTGGGTGTGGCTGTTGTCCTAATTTGGGCATTGACGTCACTAAGTCCGTCCATGAGGCTCCGGAGTTCTCCTTATATGTTCTCCGTATATTGTCCGCATCACTGCTTCCTCAGAGCCAATCAGAACCAACCTACTGCTTCCTCACAACCAACCTACTGCATCTTTACGTGCCACACGGGTGACACCAGAGGGATACATTCTCGTGAACGGTTTGGCGTCGCGCAGAGCGAGCGGAAGATGTCGGTCAAGCGACCAACGGACAACACATTGCAGAAGAAGGACCACAGGCAGATCGTGCGAGCCAAGCAGCTGTTCAACTACCGCGTTCAGCACTTTAAGAGCAGCTACGGGCCGACCGTGGCGCGGTGCCAGGCGGCCTCCCGGGGCCCGTCCTCCTCCAGCCTCAGCGCCGACTCCCTGGCCGCTCCTCCCGCTCCACACCCGGCGGGATTCGGCCGGCACCCGGGCACGGGCGGCGCCACAGATCCGGACGTGGCGTCTCCCCTGCGGCGGCGGAGGAAGCAGACTCTGGCGGAGCTGAGGGCCGAGAAGCAGACGCTGAGTCAGGAGCTGCAGTCGGCGTGGCAGGCCGAGGCCGCCATGAGGCACATCGTCGCCAGGAACGCCGGGCCGGAGGCGGAGCGGGAGGAGGAGGAGGACGTGAGGGAGGCACTCGGCGACGCGGTGAGCAGCTTCAACGCCCTGAAGGAGTCTCTGCTCCGGAACCACGAGGACCTGGAGAGGCAGTGGAAGGGCCTGGTGGGCAGCGAGGCGCGCCACGAGAAGGACAAGCTGCGCCAGCAGATGGACGCCCTGCAGCTGAAGCTCAACGCCACGGCGGGAGAGCAGAAGCGCTTCACACGAGACTTCCAGGACAGCTTCCGCCGGCTGGCGGACGACTTCCGCCACGCGAAGGGCGAGATGGAGGCGAGCGACTCGCTCGTCCGGGAGAAGCAGCAGCAGGGCCGCGACCACCAGGCGCTGGCGCAGAAGTTCAACGCGCTGGTGCAGAAGGTCAAGGACATGGAGGAGAAGCTGAAGGCCACCAGGACCAAGTTCCAGCAGGTCCACTGCTCGCTGCTCTCCAACCAGAAGGCCCTGGCCGAGACCACCGAGGAGAAGGTGAGGGTGGAGTGCGAGCTGGACAGCGTGAAGGGCGAGTGGCTCGGCCAGGAGCACGTGTGGTTCGTGGAGAAGAACGCCATGGCCGAGAACAGCCGCAACCAGATGGCCTCCATGGACCGCGGCTGGATGGAGGAGCGGGAGGAGCTGTTCTCGGAGCAGAAGGCCATCACGGAGCACCTGTTCACGGCGCAGAACCGAGGCGAGGACCTGGACGAGGAGCTGACGGCCACGCGGGCCGAGATGCAGGAGCAGCGAGCGGCGCTGCGCCACAAGGAGAAGAACCTGGAGACGTCCACGTCGGACAACAGGAGGCTGAAGGAGGACGTGGCCGAGAAGGACGAGGTGCTCTTCAAGTTCAGGAAGAACGTCAAGGCCAAAGACACGGAGATCAACGAGCTGCGCAACGAGGTCAGGGAGCTGAGCGACGAGCTGGACCGACTGCTGGACCGCAAGAAGAAGAAGTTCACCCTGAAGGGAGTCATCAAGAAGGCTCTGCAGAAGACTGTGGAGAGGCTGATTACAACTGACGTTGAGAAGATATGATACGATAGGACAGTTTAATGTAGGGTTAGGGACAGGAGAAGATATGATACTATAGGACAGTTTAATGTAGGGTTAGGGACAGGAGTAGATATGATACTATAGGACAGTTTAATGTAGGGTTAGGGACAGGAGTAGATATGATACTATAGGACAGTTTAATGTAGGGTTAGGGACAGGAGGAGACTGATTAGAATGACGTGAATAGACTGGTTAGAAGGGATGTTTAGAGATATGATACTATAGGACAGTTTAATGTAGGGTTAGGGACAGGAGTAGACTGATTAGAATGACGTGAATAGACTGGTTAGAAGGGATGTTTAGAGATATGATACGATAGGACAGTTTAATGTATAGGGTTAGGGACAGGAGTAGACTGATTAGAATGACGTGAATAGACTGGTTAGAAGGGATGTTTAGAGATATGATACGATAGGATACCTGAATGTACGATGGTCTACACCAGCGTGATCTAGTATGAGAGTGTCGACTCCCATTGTAACAATGGAATGAGGAAGTGCTCATTCTATCTCAATGGGATAGTTCCAAGGAACTATAGCCCATAGCACCCCGCTTTGTCTCAATGGGATAAATGGCAAATGGTGCATTTATATAGCGCCTTTATCCAAGGCGCTTTACATTGTGCATTACATTCACACATTCATACACCGAATGCGGCGGAAGCCATGCAAGGTACCAACCAGCACATCGGGAGCAATTTGGGGTTCAGTGTCTTTGCCCAAGGACACTTCAACATGTAGACAGGAGGAGCTGGGATTCGAACCGCCGACCCATGGATCATTGGACGACCTGCTCTACCTCCTGAGCCACAGTCGCCCCAATGTGTGGAACTAAAATTGTGTTTTTTTAAACTTGCTTTATTGTATTGTATTTCTTTTCTGTTTTGTTAGGCGACCTTGAGTGACCTGAAAGGCGCCATATAAATAAAATGTATTATTATTATTATTATTATTAACTATAGCCCATAGCACCCCACTTTGTCTCAATGGGATAGTTCCAATGTGTGGAACTATAGCCCACAGCACCCCACTTTGTCTCAATAGGATAGTTCCAATGTGTGGAACTATGGCCCATAGCACCCCGCTTTGTCTCAATGGGATAGTTCCAATGTGTGGAACTATAGCCCACAGCACCCCACTTTGTCTCAATAGGATAGTTCCAATGTGTGGAACTATGGCCCATAGCACCCCGCTTTGTCTCAATGGGATAGTTCCAATGTGTGGAACTATAGCCCATACTGTAGCACCCCGCTTTGTCTCAATGGGATAGTTCCAGTGTGTGGAACTATAGCCCATACTGTAGCACCCCGCTTTGTCTCAATGGGATAGTTCCAATGTGTGGAACTATAGCCCATAGCACCCTTCTTTGCGGCGAGATCAAAGCGTGTCGCCACTCTCTTCTACTGGTCAATACTAGTGATGTTTAGACCATGATAGACTGGTCATTAGACTGGTCAATACTAGACTGGTCGATACTGCTGATGTTTAGACCATGATAGAATGGTCATTAGACTGTAGATGTATGACTGTTTGGTAATGAATGATGAGAACAACGCTGGGATGAGATGTCTACACAGACCAGGAAATCACATTACATCACATTACAATTTATCTACATATCTAGAAGTCCTGGCTGTCACTCAAACAGTCTACGGACCAATCAGATTAACTGATGCTTCCTCCTCGGGCACGTTTTTGGTTTTTTGTTGTCCATAAGGCCATAACCCCAGGAGGTCATCTGTAAGCCACTTGTTAGTAATTCAGAGTAAATGTACTTTGTACGAAATAGTATTACAGTCAGTAGAGAAGTGCTGATTGATGGGATCAGTAAGGGGTTAAAGTTCATTATCAGATTACAGTCGGTGAGAACCGACTCCATTTTGAAACCAGACTAAATGTTAATGATTGACAGATCAGGTTAAAATGTCCACATGATTATATAGTCCCACTGTGTGTGTGTGTGTGTGTGTGTGTGTGTGTGTGTGTGCGTGCGTCTGTAACCCTGACAGGTGTCATAGAGACTAAAGAAGAACGTTTAATAAAAGTATAGTTTATATAATAAACTATCTATTATCTGTATTATATCGTCTTCATCTCCACAGAGACATTCAGAAACACACCTGGACACAGTAAGACTGGACACATTTTACACTCATTAACATTTTATATCAATTAATTAAATGTTAAAATAGCAGCAGACATCAGACCAAATACTGGTGATAAAAAGAAAAATAAATTGCCGGTTTTGTTTAGTTTATTAAAGGATATTTAATACATAGTTTTAATGACATGGTATGTTCAATGTAAAGTTGTAAATGAAGCATAATGTTTAACATGTATTAATATTGTCCTTTTGTTTTATTAGGAGGAGCTCTTTACCTCTGCTGTTTTTGTCCCTATTATTTTGGTTATTTGTTTTGTTTATTGTTTGTGCAAATCAGCTGTTTTAATGATTTAACTTAATAGTAGTTCCTCATAACGGTGTACATTTGGCCCAGCTGTGCCATTATAGCAGGTGGGATGGTCACGGGTGGTAGGCTGTGTTTGGGATTTAGTATAGTCGGCATGCTTATTCCTAGTTTTATTGGATTTAGTATAGTCTGCATGCTTATTCCTAGTTTTATTGGATTTAGTATAGTATAGTTATTATAGTATATAGATTTAGTATAGACGGCATGCTTATTCCTAGTTTTATTGGATTTAGTATAGTCTGCATGCTTATTCCTAGTTTTATTATAGTATAGTATAGTTATTATAGTATATAGATTTAGTATAGTCGGCATGCTTATTCCTAGTTTTATTATAGTATAGTATAGTTATTATAGTATATAGATTTAGTATAGTCTGCATGCTTATTCCTAGTTTTATTATAGTATAGTATAGTTATTATAGTATATAGATTTAGTATAGTCTGCATGCTTATTCCTAGTTTTATTATAGTATAGTATAGTTATTATAGTATATAGATTTAGTATAGTCGGCATGCTTATTCCTAGTTTTATTGTGGGTGTTTAACAGTATTTGTTTTGTCACCGTTTACAACATCATCATTGCATCACCTAATCGTAGCTGTACCGGATTCCCTCCTCGATGTAAGATGATAAGAGCGCCCCTCACTTCACACAGGTGTGATTATTACCATATTGATATTATTATTGAGTTGGACTTCTTGTAAATTAAGTAATGCAGATGTTTAACATAACAATCATTTAACTCTTGAGAATTGTAACATGAAACCGAAGCTCTGAAGAGTATAATATAAATAATAAGGGTCAATTTGGTTACCAACTATAACTCCATCATTTAGCTAAGACCACCTGGAATCACTTCAAGGACCGCTGGTGGTCCCCGGACCACTGGTTGAGAACCACTGTATCTTCTCACATCACCACAGACTTTATTATTAATTATTATTATTATTATTATTATTATTATTATTATTATTATTATTATTATTAGTAGTAGTAGTAGTAGTAATTCAAGATTCAAGGTATTTTAATGTCCCAGAAGGGCAATTAGGTTACAGCAAAAGTAGTGGTTTAAACATACAAACAATACAGGACAACAGTAGTAGTAGTAGTATTACTAGTATTATTATTATTATTATTATTATTATTATTATTATTACAGTATGGATATTTATTTGATGCCAGTGGTGAAGGTGAAGCTCTAAACTGAATTTCGTTGTTTCATTGACAAATAAAGATCTATCTATCTATTATTATTATTAGTAGTATTATTACTAGTAGTAGTACTATTACTAGTAGTATTAATTATAACTAACACATCATGCTCATTAATATGAAGTAAAACGTTACATTAATAATAGCTAGTTGAACTTTCTACAGGTACATTTATGCACCGTCGTATGACGGTGTCGTCGCGTTCAGAAACAGCAGATCTACAAGCCCACAAGGCGCCGTGGGTGAGACTTGTTGTGGGCTTTTAGATCTGCTATAACGGCTCAGTTTCGCCGCCCCGTGGTTCATCATGACCTTCACACTCTGAGCTTTGAGCTGCACTGTGATGCAAAATGCAGTGAAAAGTGGGTAAAAGCGCCATCTGGCGGTTGAATTATACTGACAGAGCTACAATTATACTTCTCCGTCCAACAGTGTCCAACAGACCGCCGGGAACAGCCGAAGTGCCGAACTACGTCACTCGGCTGTTGTCGTACGAGCGGAACTGAGCATGCGCAGTGTGCGTTAATAAAATAATAATAATAAAACTATTTATTTATTTGTAGCACCTTTCATGAAATGAAATGCAGCTCAAAGTGCTTTACAGAGAAATTAATGGAGAAAAAAAAGGAATAAAACATTAAAATAATAGCAAGGACATTAATAATTACGATAAATAATATTACTTTTATACTCCAAGAACAGAACAACAAAACAGTGACGACATCTTAGAGTATATATTAATTATTAATATTATATTTATACTAAGGAGGACATTTAAAAGATCAACTAAAGCTTAAGTTAGCTTTAGCTATCGTTAGCTTTATGCTATCTTCATGGATATTATATTAATACGTGTTTAAGTGTTTCATTGTTGTTCTAAAAAATTGAAGATTATTTAACACAAACTGTCGATTCAAAAAAAGAAAGTTTTACAACAAATAAAGTGTCGTTTTTAGGTCATGAAGAGTGAAGACACACAGCTAGCTGGTCAGCTAGCGGCTAGCGCCTAGCTAGGCCCGTCACGGCACTGTCTAATTAAATAACCCTAACTTTATTCTGAAGGCAACCGGATGTCATAAATTTGCTAGCTTTCAAACAGGAAATTTTAAATTTGCTCATTAGACGGAGCCCTCTCAAACCGGAAGTCCTAAATTTGCCGATTAGACGGAGCCAAACATAATTTTATTCTGAAGTTAACCGGATGTCTTAAATTTTCTAGCTCTCAAACAGGAAATTTTAAATTTGTTCATTAGACGGAGCCCTCTCAAACCGGAAGTCCTAAATTTGCCGATAAGACGGAGCCAAACATCGGCTGTTTTCGACAAGAGTCGTACGGATGGAAATACACGCTGCCGCATCCTGCAGTTGTCGGTTGTCACCACCAGGTGGCATCAGAGACTACATTCTGCTGTATCTGTGCTGTGTTGTATGTTTAGAATGCATGTTTTAGGAAGCATTCATAGGGCAACATGTGTAGCCTAAATGTACTCAAATAGCCAGTTATAAACCTAACTAATACCTACCCTAGTTAGAACCTTATAATGTACTCAAATAGCCAGTTATAAACCTAACTAATACCTACCCTAGTTAGAACCTAAATGTACTCAAATAGCCAGTTATAAACCTAACCCTAGTTAGAACCAAATAGCTAGTTAACTAATACTTACCCTAGTTATTAGCTAAATGTACTCAACCTGTTCACACTAACCCTTTAACTCTAATCTAACCAGGGTTAGTATGAACTGGTAAAAGAGACTTTATTCTCAATGTGGGTTTTTTTATAGGTTAAATAAAAATATATGCTAAGAATTCACCTCATTGTTTATGAAGGATTAAAGAGTTTAAATAACAATTTAAATTGAGTTTCTGTTTGTGTCTAGTCTTTATAATGTTTAGACTTGTTTAGACTTTTCCCCCCTCACTGTATATGTTTCTTTTCCCTTTTTGCTTCCTTCCTTCCTTCCTGTTCTGTTCTTTAACTATATAGAAGTGTCTATTTGTACGTCTCTAAATGTTTTGATGAATTGAACATGGTGGACCCTGTTGTAAACAAGTGTAATGCTTAATTGGGTCATCCACTCACAGTTAACAGTCTTTGTATTGAGTTTGTGCTTGAAATGTACTGTAATTCTGCAAACTGTTAATAAATATTTAAATCAATCAATCAATCAAAGAGAACTACACCATTGCAGGCTGCTTAACTGGTGAGAAAGTATCCAGGACTCGTGTTAAATAATAGACAATCGTTTAGTATGACTCGTACTAAACGATTGTCGTGTTTAATGATCTGTCATATCTCTCATGTGTTATGACATTTCAACGGGCGCAGGATCCAAAAGAATAACTAAGAAAGGAATGAGATCCACACACCATTGTAAACGCTCCCAAAACTATTATCTAGACAACAGAGCAGAAAACAACACAATGTTGGGCCTCAGGTTAACCCGAAATTTAAAAAAAATGTATTTTTAAAATGTCATTTTTTCCTGAAAACTCTCATGTTTCTGAATCAGTGTTTCTCAATATTTCGTGTCAAAGACCCCGAAAATTGGCCGCCGACCCCCATCTGAAAATATGTTGTTCCAGTTTGACCCCATGCATAGATTTGAGTTAAAAAGTGAAACTCTGAAAGAATATAGGCCTATATATATTCAAAGATTTGAGGCACATTTTCACGATTTTTCTAAAATAGCAGATCTACAAGTTCATAGCGCGGCACTCGGTGCCGCGCTATGAACTTCGTAATAATAATTCACACACCGATGGTGGAGGAAACCATGCAAGGCACCAACCTGCACATCAGGAGCAATCAGGGGTTCAGAGTCTTGCTCAAGGACACTTCCACACTAACTCTGGGGGAGCCGTCAGGGATCGAACCGGGGACATTGCGGTTACCATCCGGCCGCTCTACCGCTGATCCACCGCCGCCCCCTAGGGGAAGTACAGGTCAATAGAACAATCTGAGGGGTTAGCTGGGGGGGGGGGGGGGGGGTTCTGGAGAATTAATGTGTCAAACACAATAATCGGCTGAAGGAAATGTTTTAACATGAGAGAACTTAAGGAGAACATTCTCTTATAATACATACAATATAATACAGCACACACGTTCTTTAAAAGTACTATACCTTTAAATCAGTACAACTCAATGTGGAAGGAAGTGTACAGCATAACATACCTTCTACTGAATCAGTACAACTCAATGTGGAAGGAAGTGTACAGCATAACATACCTTCTACTGAATCAGTACAACTCAATGTGGACTCAACTGTTACGGAGTAGGAATATAAATGGTTAGGGATGGTTAGTTAAGGAGGTTATAGGGAGGGTTAGTTAAGGAGGTGGCTGTTACAGATGTAGGAATATGGGTCCGCTGTGTTTGGTTAGGGTTAGTTAAGGAGGTTAGGGAGGGTTAGTTAAGGAGGTTAGGGAGGGTTAAAGAGGGTCCGAGGCAACATTCTCTTATAATCTTTGTTTTTTTAAACTTTTATCCCACTTTTTTTTCACCCAGTGTAAAAATAAATAAAAATAATAGTTGTTGAGCTGTAATCCTTCATGGGCACTCTTTGATGAATTGAACATGGTGGACCCTCTTGTAAACAAGTGTAATGCTTTATGGTGTCGTCCACTCACAGTTAACAGTCTTTGTATTGAGTCTTTGTATGAGTAATAAATATTTCAATCAATCAATCAAAACTCCTGTCTCTGCCAACCTGGGGAGAGCCCCGAACACACACACACACACACACACACACACACACACACACACACACACACACACACACACACACAACGGTGACAATAATTCTAATCTATTAGTTTATTGTGGCTCCACATACAGTAGGGGGCGATATAAGACACATACAGTAGCAGCACAGAAAATACACAAAGAATAAAAATATATAAATCATTTATAAAGCTTTGTGATTTCACTAGTGATCGGTGCATAGTAGCCTTTTATATAATAAAACATTTTCGTCATAATATATTTTTATGTAAAATTATCATCACAAAATCAGAGTAATTATGATTGATTATTCATATCATGTAAATCAAACACATTCACGTCATGTTTATGAAGGAATTGCAACTCATCCCCTTGTGACATCACAAGTGTCCTAATGACATCACAAGTGTCCTAATCCTAATGACATCACAAGTGTCCTAATGACATCACAAGTGTCTGACAGAAGGCACAATATGCATAGAAACGTCTTAACTAATTATCAATTACTGTAGCTAACTAATATCTTAACTAATTATCAATTACTGTAGCTAACTAATATCTTAACTAATTATCAATTAGCTAACTAATATCTTAACTAATTATCAATTAGCTAACTAATATCTTAACTAATTATCAATTAGCTAACTAATATCTTAACTAATTATCAATTAGCTAACTAATATCTTAACTAATTATCAATTAGCTAACTAATATCTTAACTAATTATCAATTACTGTAGCTAACTAATATCTTAACTAATTATCAATTATCTAACTAATATCTTAACTAATTATCAATTAGCTAACTAATATCTTAACTAATTATCAATTATCTAACTAATATCTTAACTAATTATCAGTATCAATTAATGCATAGAAACATCTTAATTAAGAGTAGCTAATTATTAATTGAATTCATTATATAGGCTACAATACCCTGTTGAGACCCCAGATCTATCAGTTGTTCTCAAGATTAAAACATAAAAAGATCTACAAGCTCACAGTGCGGCACAAAGTGATATGACACTTTATTGTGATAATATCACAATAAAGTACTATATCATATTATGATACAGTACTTTAATAAAGTAATTAAGTAATAAAAGTAATTAAAACACAATAACACTAGAATCAGACATGAGGTGATTAAAAACAGCAACAAAATAAACTTTATCAATCATTTCTGGAGCGTAACTATGAATGGGTTATTCATCTGGTATAGATTGTCTGCTTTGAGTATTTCAACACATTTAAATTAATTAAATGTAACATGCTCAAACATTTTCATGTCAAAGACGACCCCAGAATTAAATGCATTTTGATCCAGGTGGACTCCAGAAACAAAGATATGCGTTGGAACAATATTTAACAATCAACAAACGATATATTATAATCAAATACTTGAAGAATATATAATCAAAGACTTCAATGTTCACCATTCCGTGATGATATAATGAAATGAGCTTTGAAGTTTTGCCAAAGTTATGAAATAATTATGCTTTCCGGGTTTTAATGGATGAACGAATTAATCTGCGGATATAAATATGAGCTCGGCTCAGAGACGAACGCCAGACTTTATTATTAATATAGATATAAATATCTATAAAACGGGACGTATTCTCATCTGACTTTAACATGAAAATACATACTGGTCTGAACTCCATGGACTGAATTAATGTCTGGTGTGTGCGTGTGTGTGTGTGTGCGTGTGTGTGTGTGTGCGCGTGTGTGTGTGTGCGTGCGTGTGTGTGTGTATGTCTATGGACTCTGGAGTTGAATTAATGTCTGGTCTGGTGTGTGCGTGAGCGTGTGCGTGCGTGCGTGTGTGTGTGTGTGTGTGCGCGTGCGTGTGTGTGTGTGCGCGTGCGTGTATGTGTGTGCATGTCTATGGACTCTGGAGTCCAGACCATGATGAAGAGGATGGATATATAATCCTTCATCCACAGCCAGATGGACTGAGACCATGATGTCACACTTTATGAATCATAACGGTTCAATTTACACTCTGCAGAATGACTCCCATACTTTGGTACATTCTACACTTATTATAATTATTGCACAGTACAGTACAGACAGACAGACAGACAGGACTAAAGACTCTAGTATTGTAATGTAGTATCAGTAATAATCGTATAGTATTATAATAGTATTTTATGTATTAGTAGTAAAACGATAAAATCTTTGGAAACATGGTAATAAATGACCATGTTTAAATGTAGTCCACAACGTAGAACTACAGAAGACATTTTAAATGTAGTCCACAACATAGAACTACAGAAGACATTATGAATGTATTCCACAACGTAGAACTACAGAAGACATTTTAAATGTAGTCCACAACGTAGAACTACAGAAGGCATATGAATGTAGTCCACAACGTAGAACTACATTCTTTCTACTAATTTCAGCCAAAAAAAAGAGATTAGACTTTTTCCCGGGACCCAACCTGGGGACGACCACTGGTTGAGAACCACTGATCTAGAGGAAGTTTAAACGTTAAAAAGTAGAGGTTCTGGTACAGAACCCGGGGGGACTCCAGCGTTCATTAACCCTTTTGGTGTTAGCATCACGTTATGCTTTAGCTATTGAAAAATAGCAGATCTACATAGCTTGTAGGTCTGCTATCTTTTGAAAAATCGAAGAACGACTGACATTTTTAGAATCTGATCTCAGGTCAGAATGGGTTAATCAGACCAGTGTGTGTCCAGTGGAAACCTCGTATGAATCTGATCTCAGGTCAGAATGGGTTAACCCTTTAGGAGGACAGAGCCCTGAGGAACACCCGCTTCCACTGGACGGCTTACAGGAGCACACATCTGGACGCTGTCTCACTGCTGAGAGAGACAGACAGGCAGAGAGACAGACAGACAGGCAGGCAGGCAGACAGACAGACAGGCAGGCAGGCAGGCAGGCAGACAGACAGACAGACAGACAGACAGACAGACAGACAGACAGACAGACAGACAGACAGACAGACAGACAGACAGACAGACAGACAGACAGACAGACGCAGGATAAGAAGATGATTATTAATGGGTCAGACTTGGGTATAATGGGTGTGTGTGTGTGTGTTATAATGGGTGTGTGTGTGCGTGCGCTACCTGTCCAGTCTCATCCTCTTGTCTTCAGGTTCATCCGAGACGATGCTTCCACCGTCATGTGACTTCTGAGCATGCTCAGTACGCTCCTCACTCACCTGGGGGGCGGAGGGGGGTAGAGCAGAAATTAGTGCTAAATGTACACGGGCCAATCTGCAGTTCCAGCTCTGACCACTGCTTGCCTTAGAGGTCTCAATCTCTGCCCGAAAACGGCCCCAACCCCAGATCTGCAAGCTGTCCACATGCCATCGAGCGGCATGTTGATTGTTTGTATGTCTGTTCTTTTGGTTACGCTGGTATGTGCCTATGTGGGTTTGATTGATTAATGTAAACCATACAGTAACCTAGTAGATTTTAGCCAAGTTGACAGTTGTCATAATATTGTATAGCTCTGTTCGGGACTGTTGCACAACGTTAGCCAACGGTGAATGAGTTGCACTTCGTTAACGGGGACAGTTTTGGACATATTAACTGCGTCACTTCAGAGGACCGCTGCTACTTCGATTCAGAACATCTTTACTCATTCCTGGAAACGGCTGGAGACCATTAGAATGTTTGGAACATTATCAGCCAATTAACGTGAGTTGCATAAATCCTTTATTTCCGCCATATAGTGGCTTTTTTCTTTTTTAGGATTGATTTTAAAATTCTTTTACTTGTGTATAAAGTTCTCAATGGTCCCACACCTTCCTACCTACATGACTGCCTGCCTAAATATGTCCCAACCGCCCCCTAAGGTCTTCCACTGCTGGCCTGCTCGCTTTGCCTAAAAAAAATGGCAACTAAAAAATACGGGGAAGCAGCTTTTTGCTTCTACGGGCCGTCGGCATGGAACAAACTCCCACTGTACCTTCGTCAGGCAGCCTCTGTAGACATTTTTAAAGCTCAGCTCAAGACCCACTTCTACAACATTGCTTTTAATTGATCTTTTATTTTTTTGTTATTCATGTCCTCATTGTACTGCATTACTGATTGTTTTTGTTTTTTTAATGTCGTTGCCTTGCTTTTCTTTTATTCTCCATTGTTCTGTAAAGCACTTTGAGCTGCATTTCATGTCATGAAAGGTGCTATACAAATAAAGTTTTATTATTATTATTTATGGCTTTTTCGTGTTTTCGGATGAGAACTCTAGCTTGCCTTGGACTCACCTGGGGTCTCTTCCTGCCAGGAGTCATGGAGGTGGTCTGGGGGGTTTGGGGTCTCTTCCTGCCAGGAGTCATGGAGGTGGTCTGGGGGGTTTGGGGTCTCCCATGGAAGACTGCAGGGCTCTGGGGGTGTGGCTTCTTCCTCCCAGGGGTGTCGAGTGCGTTCTCATTCTGCTTGGGGATTCCCGGGGCAGGTCTGAGGGGTCTGGGAGAGGAGGGGTCTCCAGGGGCAGGTCTCAGGGCTCTGGGGTCTCCAGGGGCAGGTCTCAGGGCTCTGGGAGAGGAGGGGTCTCCAGGGGCAGGTCTCAGGGGTCTCCTGCACAGATCATCTCTCTGATGGATCACCGTGTTCTCAGACTTCAGCTTCCTGACGGACGAACAAACGATTCACTCATTAAACAGTTCAATGTGTTCACATTAAACAGTTCAATGTGTTCACATTAAACAGTTCAATGTGTTCACATTAAACAGTTCAATGTGTTGACGACCCTCTACCATATTGCTGAATTCAGTGGAAAACAACATCACAGAACTGCCAAACCTGAGAAGATAAAGGGTCTACTCTACCCCTCAGGCTTGACCAATAATAATAATAATAATAATTACGTGATAGCCGAGGTCAGACTGTGGAACCAATCATTCATGTCCTCCTGGTCACATGACATCAACAGCAGCTTAGCCTGAGGAAACGTCAACTGTATGACAGACAGACAGACAGACAGACAGACAGACAGACAGACAGACAGACAGACAGACAGACAGACAGTATTTCCATCATAGTTTTAGTCGACTAAAGTAGCACTGGGTTGATTTATGCACAAATAGATTCCACTTCAGTGTGCGTGTGCGTGCGTGTGTGTGTGTGTGTGTGTGTGTGTGTGTGTGTGTGTGCACACGCTAGTGCGTGAGTGTGTGTAATGAGGGATTAGTCAGGACACGAGACCATTTTAGGTAAGAAATGACTTTGTATAATAAGAACGTTCCTCCTCTCCTCTCCTCTCCTCTCCTCTCCTCTCCTCTCCTCTCCTCTCCCCATCTCTAAATAAGAACGTTGCTTCCTCTGAACATTATTTAACTATTTATTTATTCATACATCAAAGAGAATTAATGTGTGAGAAATATTCA
>NC_137884.1:30092274-30099774 GCF_963924005.1 Protomyctophum bolini | reverse complement strand
AAGATGAAAAAAGACAATCTTGGTAACATGATTAATGTGTGAATTAAAATTCAATTCAGAATCAATAATAACCCCCAGGTTCTTTACTGTACTGTTACTTTCTACAGTCAGGTTACCAAGTCTGCTAATTATTGATTCTTTCTGCTCACTAGAACCGATTATGAGAACTTCTGTCTTATCCTCATTTAGATTGGGAGTGAGTCTGTAGTTCTGACTACAATGGGAAGTGCATTCCATAGTTTTGGAGCCAGAAGGGAGAATAGTTTGGGACTTGCGGAGCGTTGTCCAGGGTCTTTCAGTGAAGGTACTTCCAGCTTCCCTGCATTGGCTGATCTGAGCGTGCGGGAGGGTTTGTAGGGTTCAATCAGACTTGCAAGATATGGCGATTGGTTGCTTAATGCCAGCACACGCACGCACACTATTAAAACTCTGAATTCACTCAGCCTGAGTGTGTGTGTGTGTGTGTGTGTGTGTGTGTGTGTGTGTGCGTGTGTGCGTAGACTAAATTCCCAACACGATAAGGGTAAAAACAATGGTTGCTTTCTAGACATAAGAGCTCTCATGAAGAGTAGTTGGAAATTAGTTGTCAAGTGGAGACACCCCCGCACGCACACACACACACGCACACGCACACACACACACACACACACACACACACACACACACACACACACACACACGGAATTAGCGATGCAATTACCGGTTGGTAAATGACTTTGTGACAAAAGGAATTACATCAAGGAGAGAGTTGTAAGGCTGGACATTAATTAAAAACACCCAGAGAAAATGTAAGCTGCTTCTCTTTATATTTTATTTCATTATTAACACAAAGATTACCAAGACAGACAGACAGACAGACAGACAGACAGACAGACAGACAGACAGACAGACAGACAGACAGACAGACAGACAGACAGACAGACAGACAGACAGACAGACAGACAGACAGACAGACAGACAGACAGACGTAAACAGAGTAATAGATTAGTAGTAGTAATAGTAATAGATACTTACTGGTTGATAGAGTGAATGGACTGAATGGAGCTGAAGATGGTTTCTCTGATGTTCTGTTTCAGAGTTCCTTTAGCCGACAGTATCTGGACAAAGTACTGGAATGTAATGAGTAGAAATACTTTAAATACTGAGGTTCCATCTGTACTCCCAGAGTTAAGGCTGTCCTTGCAAATAAAACATTAGTGAACCACTAGTTCTAGAACTGCTCAATCAATTAACATCTTCAAATCCCTTCTCAAAACGCACCTTTTTTTCTCTGGCTTTTAATGTGAACTGATTTTAACCTTTTTTAGGCACTGTATAATATTTTGAATTTGTTTACTGTTGTCTTTTGTTGTGAAGCACTTTGGTCAACTTCGGTTGTTTTTATACGTGCTCTATAAATAAAGATTGATTGATTGACTAGTGGCATAATAATAATAATAATAATAAATCTAATATTCCATTCATAGTATTTTTAGTAGTAGTTTAGTAGTTTTAGATATAGTTTATCACAGTACACATAGGCCCAATCCCAATCCACTCCCTTGCTGACTCAATGGCCCAATCCCAATTGCCTCCCTCAAGCCCTGAGCCCTGATTGGACCCTCATTGACTTTAGTGACGTCAGCTGTAAGTGCTTGAGGGTGAGAGGCTGTAAGGGCTCCACATTGTTGTGAAAGAAATGGGACGGCACTTTGAAGATGAGTCCGCCATTCATGACACTTTGCATCACTTTATAAAAACTGTCCTTATTCACAGCCAGTGCCTACACCTACATGCTTGGCCTATTTATACATGTCTATCATGTCTATTTTAGTATTTAAGCTGATGTTTTTATTATTAGTTTCATAAATACACTTTCCTGTGTGATAGGGGTTGTAACTAATATTCATATATAATACTATTCATTATACATTTCATTTCCATATTCTTTTACTTTGCTCATTAGTCATTTCTCATCATGTTTCCCTTATTATTATTATTGTTATTAAATATATAGCCTATATCCATCCATTCCGTCTCCTTTTAAGAACAGTGAGAAAGCACTATTGTGTTTGTTGACATTCTAATCGCGATACATAACTAATTTGCATATTTAAATGATTGACGTTTGGAGGATCCCCCTCATTCCCCTGGTAACGCTATGAACTGTGGGTAATTTCTTTGCCAAAGTCAGCCCAAAGTCAGCATCGACGCCGACTTTGGCAAAGGGCACATAAAGGGGCGGGGCTGAGCCCTCACTGACTTACCCATTTCAAATGGGACGTCCCTCAAGCCCTCGCAGACTTCACATGAACGCACAGCTAAGTCAGTGAGGGCTCATTGAGTCAGCAAGGGAGTGGATTGGGATTGGGCCAAAAGCCCCGCCCCTTTATGTGCCCTTTGCCAAAGTCAGCATCGATGCTGACTTTAGCAAATAAATGACCCACAGTTCATAGCGTTACCAGGGGAATGAGGGGGATCCTCCGAACGTCAATCATTTAAGTATGCAAATTAGTTATGTATCGCGGTTAGAATGTCAACAAACACAATAGTGCTTTCTCACTGTTCTCAAAAGGAGACGGAATGGAAGGATATAGGCTATATATTTAATAACAATAATAATAAGGGAAACATGATGAGAAATGACTAATGAGCAAAGTAAAATAATATGGAAATGAAATGTATAATGAATAGTATTATGAATATTATGACCCCTATCACACAGGAACGTGTATTTATGAAACTAATAATAAAACGATCAGCTTAGCCTTAAATACTAAAATAGACATGATAGACATGTATAAATAGGCCAAGCATGTAGGTGTAGGCACTGGCTGTGAATAAGGACAGTTTTTATAAAGTGATGCAAAGTGTCATGAATGGCGGACTCATCTTCAAAGTGCCGTCCCATTTCTTTCACAACAATGTGGAGCCCTTGCAGCCTCTCACCCTCAAGCACTTACAGCTGACGTCACTAAAGTCAATGAGGGTCCAATCAGGGCTCAGGGCTTGAGGGAGGCAATTGGGATTGGGCCACAGAGATATTAACCTCGCCTCACCAGGCTTTCCACCGCCTCGGAGGAAAGCCTAGTCTCTGTTTCAAAAGTCCGTATGATCCCGCCTGGGGCCGGATGATGTGGTTACGTCATGTTGTAGTATTGTTTTGTAGTCGCCAGACAGGATGAACAGGCGGCGACAACTTCCTTTTCCCTCTCAATAAAAGCTCTCGCTTACGAGAGCTTTTATTGCTTTTAATCAAACAGGAAGCAACAAACAGCTTCCTTTTTGTTGTAGGCAAACCATTGCCTACAACATGACGTAAGCATATCATCCGGCTCCAGCCCGGATCATATATCGAAATGAAATGGTGCCCAGGCTACAGAGATATACAGACAGGAAGGAAGGCCCATATATAGACAGGAAGGAACTATATACAGACAGGAAGGAAGGCCCCTATAAAGACAGGAAGGAACTACATACAGACAGGAAGGAACTATATATAGACAGGAAGGAACGCCCATATAAAGACAGGAAGGAACGCCCATATACAGACAGGAAGGATTGACGCACCGTGTTGACCAGTGTCAGCTGATCACAGTATCTCTGCTCTGATTGGACGAGCTCCCTTGCCGTGCGGCTTCGCTTCCTCTCCCAGCGTTCCCTCTGCTCCGCGAGGCTGTCGCTCTGCTGGTGGAGCCCCCCGGTGGCCAGGGGTGGAACTGCACTCATGGCTTCACAGCAAGAGTACACTGGAGAGAGAGAGAGAGAGAGCTACAGAATGAGCGTAGTGACTGAAATAGCTGATCTACAAGCTCACAACGCGTCGTGCTGTGACGTGTTGTGAGCTTGTAGATCTGCTATTTTCAGCATGCAACCAAATGTAAAATTACGTATACTGGATCTCTTGTCCACTAGTCCCTTCCTAACATTTTAGTCTACTTTTTATTTCTTGACAAAATTGTCGATATATTTAGTCTTAGTTTTAGTCACGATAGCTTAGTTTTCATTCAGTTTGTCAGTGGAGAAAGGTTTTAGTCGACGAAATCAACAGATCTTCAAGCTCACAACACATGTCTGCGAGGCTTTGTGAGCTTTTAGATCAGCTGTTTTCACAGTATTTATTCAAATAAATACTTTCTTAAATATTTGACCATTTATAACATGGTCAAAAACAACAACAAGATCTGTTAAATGTTTGACAAAATGTGAGTAGGCTACTTTTAATTTGCTAGTACTTTAAAGATTATTTTGAAGAACATACTTTATACAGAGTACATGCAGTATTATTGATTCTGACGTATTTTGAATACAGAGTACAGTAACTTCCAACCACTGGATACGTAATTAAATGTAATTATTAATATAAATACTTTAGTTAAACAGTGTCCAGACTTCAGCCGTTTGAAATACAAACTGTTTTCTAAACATGTTTAAAAATAAAATACTCTGAGATTACTATAGATACTTTATACAGAGCGTGTACACGCGCATATACACTGTGGGACAGAGCGTGTGCGTGTTGAGCGTTGACGTAGTTTATAAACACGTATAACTATTTATAATGTAATGTTTATAAATAAAACCAACCTGTTTGTGTTTTTCGGCTTGGCGCGTCTTATCCCTTCACTTCCTGACTGGCTGTGTGGTGACGTCGCACGTTAGACGCGACGCGATTGGCTCGTAGTCACGCGACGTAAACGACGGCCGAGGCCAATCACAGCGCGAACCGTCCCTCTGGGATATGGGATCTGTGTAGTGGAGTGAGAACCCATATCCCGGAGGACACACACACACACACACACCTGCAGCAAAGAGACAGACAGTCAGACAGACAGAAACACAACTCCTTAAATGTCTTGTAGTAAAAAGTAAAAACAGAGTGAAATGAACAGCTTATAATGTAGCTGTACACCTCATGGAAGATGAGTGCAGTCTCTCTCTGGGCTGTTGGGAAGAGAAGTGAATTCATCTTCATAACAAACTGCTGCTTGGTCCATTTGTTGTGATTCTGCAGGTGAGTCCGCTACGTGTGTGTGTCACAGAGGCGGAAAGTTATTATAACGGCAGTGGGTTCATATTAGCATTTGAATGCGGCATTCAAATGCTAATAAGGTGACGTGCACACACACACACACACACACACACACACACACACAGCTGCATGGTTCATTAGAGAAAGTTTTGTTTTGGCTGCCTGTTCTAGCTGCAACACTATAGATTTTTGATTTTTTTTCTAACATGTGAGAGTTTATAATAGGCTGCAGGCCTATGTATACTATAGTATATCTCTGGTCCTAATGAGCTATATATGGACCAGAGCTATCCTAGGGTTAGCTCTGGTCCATAGCTCTAATGCCTTCCTTCATTAGAGCTATGGACCAGAGCTATCCTATAGGGTTAGCTCTGGTCCATAGCTCTAATGCCTTCCTTCATCAGAGCTATGGACCAGAGCTATCCTATAGGGTTAACTCTGGTCCATAGCTCTATAATGCTTTCCTACATTACAGGCGAGCTATGGATCAGAGCTATCCTATAGGCTGTGTATGATGTAACCAGGAGGATGTAGTATACGTATACTAGGCTGTGTGTGTTTGTCTGTTGTTGATAGTGAGTTGAGGATCCTTCCTTCTGTCTCAGAGCTCATGGTGCCTCTCTCTCTCTCACCCTGCTCCACAGGTACACAGAGCCTGCCGGGTGAAGACCCCATGGGGTCCGGTATCTGGGGCCATGGGGTGATGGATGACCCCAGACCCCATGGGGTCAGGTATCTGGGGCCATGGGGTGATGGATGACCCCAGACCCCATGGGGTCAGGTATCTGGGGCCATGGGGTGATGGATGACCCCAGACCCCCAACATCAGCTTCTTCTCAGCCTGAGTCTGTTCTCCATGTGACACACTGTGAATGCTGGACCCCCATACAGCCTCCACTGTCTCCACTCCATGGAGGAGAGGAGAGACTCTATCTCTCTATCCTGGCATCACTTATAAGGTAGGGACTTTGTTTTGTGCTTCTTTGCTGCTGCTGCTGCTGCTTGTGTTGTATGTCTGCTGTGTGTTCATATAACTAGTGTTATTATATAACCCTGTATGTCTGCTGTGTGTTCATATAACTAGTGTTATTATATAACCCTGTATGTCTGCTGTGTGTTCATATAACTATAGTTATTATATAACCCTGTATGTCTGCTGTGTGTTCATATAACTATAGTTATTATATAACCCTGTATGTCTGCTGTGTGTTCATATAACTAGTGTTATTATAGATCTGTTCTCATGGTAGGTTCTATAGATCCGTTAGTGTGATGTGTGTGTATGCAGAGCCACAACAGGAAGGATCACATTCAAAAAGCTTTATTTAAATCGGGTAGGGTAACAAACAAAATACTTGCAATTTCAAGCTCAGGAAAAACCATAAACGCCAAAAAGCAAAAACTGCAAAACTGCAAAACCTTACAAACAAATGCAAAAAAACAAAGTCCAAAAGGCAATCCTTCAGAAGGGCACGGAAACATAAGGAACCAGGGACGTCAAGGGATAGCTCAGGGGAAATGTTCTGACAGAACCAGGGACGTCAAGGGATAGCTCAGGGGAAATGTTCTGACAGAACCAGGGACGTCAAGGGATAGCTCAGGGGAAATGTTCTGACAGAACCAGGGACGTCAAGGGATAGCTCAGGGGAAATGTTCTGACAGAACCAGGGACGTCAAGGGATAGCTCAGGGGAAATGTTCTGATAGTGAGTGTTTGTAAGGGATAGCTCAGGGGAAATGTTCTGATAGTGAGTGTTTGTAGTGAGTGGACAGACAGACAGACAGACAGACAGCGGTTCTAGTTTTATTCTGGCCTTAAAGGGTTAAATTAATTGTGTGTCGCAGGGGGCGGAGCCACAACGACTGCCTCTAACGAACTACAATTAATTTAAAATGACCAACTGTCAAACCATGTGGTGGTGGTGGTGGTGTGTGTGTGTGTGTGTGTGTGTGTGTGTGTGTGTGTGTGTGTGTGTGTTTGTGCGTGCGTGCGTGCGTGTGTGCGTGTGTGCGTGCGTGCGTGTGTGTGTGTGTGCGTGCGCGCGTGTGTGTGCGTGTGTGCGTGTGGAAACAGTAGCAGGTGATGTTCTCTAAATTATTAATTCGTTCTCAATAATAAATAAATATAATCATTAATAATTAACTGCTTAGGTGTGTGTGTTCTGGTCCCCATGGCACGCACGCACACACACACACACACACACACACACACACACACACACACACACAGACACACATACTGTGATTCGTGTGTGTGTGTGCACGATTCAACATTTCCACTTTGTGTAGCACATGTTGAAAAGACGATAGTTTCTTTGGCTGGAGGGAGTGTGTGTGTGTGTGTGTGTGTGTGTGTGTGTGTGTGTGTGTGTGTGTGTTACCATGGTGATGGCTCAGGGCTTTGTTGGACCACCCTGGATGTTCATTCGGGGGGGGGGGGGGGGGGTACTCTGATGTTTTACTTCAAGTATAGCAAAATACTCAGAGATG
>NC_137884.1:30087274-30089774 GCF_963924005.1 Protomyctophum bolini | reverse complement strand
CATTAAAATATAGCCTTCATCACCAGACCTCCCTCTCTCTCTCTGTCTCTCTCTCCCTCTCTCTCTCTCCCTCCCTCTCTCTCTCTCTCTATCTCTCTCCCTCTCTCTCTCTCTCTCTCTCTCTCTCTCTCTCTCTCTCTCGTCAGAAGAAAAAATGCAGGCCCACCAAAACACATATATATATATATAAATGCCGTTTATAACCTGTTATCAATGTCGGCAAAATGTAACATTTGAAAATGTCAGCATGTGTGTGTGTGTGTGTGCGCGCGTGCACACACATGTGGGTGCGTGCATGTGGGTGCGTGCCAAACAGCCGCACGATATAAAAACGGTTTTAATAATAGAGCCGTTAGCGCCTAAACGGTTTTTTAGAAGTCTCGTTTATAGTTTGGCCGAACTATTGCGCAGATGCTCTCCTAAACAAGTATCTCAGCGCAAACTAGTCTCTCAGTGCAAACTAGTCTCTCAGTGCAAACTAGTCTCTCAGTGCAAACTAGTCTCTGCAGCGCAAACTAGTCTCTGCAGCGCAAACTAGTCTCTCAGTGCAAACTAGTCTCTGCAGCGCAAACTAGTCTCAGTGCAAACTAGTCTCTCAGTGCAAACTAGTCTCTCAGTGCAAACTAGTCTCTCAGTGCAAACTAGTCTCTGCAGTGCAAACTAGTCTCTCAGTGTAAACTAGTCTCTCAGTGCAAACTAGTCTCTGCAGTGCAAACTAGTCTCTCAGTGCAAACTAGTCTCTCAGCACAAACTAGTCTCTCAGTGAAAACTAGTCTCTCAGCGCAAACTAGTCTCTCAGCGCAAACTAGTCTCTCAGCACAAACTAGTCTCTCAGTGCAAACTAGTCTCTCAGTGCAAACTAGTCTCTCAGTGCAAACTAGTCTCTCAGCACAAACTAGTCTCTCAGTGCAAACTAGTCTCTGCAGCGCAAACTAGTCTCTCAGTGCAAACTAGTCTCTGCAGCGCAAACTAGTCTCTGCAGTGCAAACTAGTCTCTCAGTGCAAACTAGTCTCTGCAGTGCAAACTAGTCTCTCAGTGCAAACTAGTCTCTGCAGTGCAAACTAGTCTCTGCAGTGCAAACTAGTCTCTCAGTGCAAACTAGTCTCTCAGTGCAAACTAGTCTCTCAGTGCAAACTAGTCTCTGCAGTGAAAACTAGTCTCTTAGCGCAAACTAGTCTCTCAGTGCAAACTAGTCTCTCAGTGCAAACTAGTCTCTGCAGTGCAAACTAGTCTCTCAGTGCAAACTAGTCTCTCAGTGCAAACTAGTCTCTGCAGTGCAAACTAGTCTCTCAGTGCAAACTAGTCTCTGCAGTGCAAACTAGTCTCTCAGCGCAAACTAGTCTCTCAGTGCAAACTAGTCTATCAGCGCAAACTAGTCTCTGCAGTGCAAACTAGTCTCTGCAGTGCAAACTAGTCTCTCAGTGCAAACTAGTCTCTCAGCGCAAACTAGTCTCTGCAGTGCAAACTAGTCTCTCAGTGCAAACTAGTCTCTGCAGTGCAAACTAGTCTCTCAGTGCAAACTAGTCTCTGCAGTGCAAACTAGTCTCTCAGTGCAAACTAGTCTCTGCAGTGCAAACTAGTCTCTCAGCGCAAACTAGTCTCTCAGTGCAAACTAGTCTCTGCAGTGCAAACTAGTCTCTGCAGTGCAAACTAGTCTCTGAAGTGCAAACTAGTCTCTCAGTGCAAACTAGTCTCTGCAGTGCAAACTAGTCTCTCAGTGCAAACTAGTCTCTGCAGTGCAAACTAGTCTCTCAGTGCAAACTAGTCTCTGCAGCGCAAACTAGTCTCTCAGTGCAAACTAGTCTCTCAGTGAAAACTAGTCTCTGCAGTGCAAACTAGTCTCTCAGTGCAAACTAGTCTCTGCAGCGCAAACTAGTCTCTCAGTGCAAACTAGTCTCTCAGTGCAAACTAGTCTCTCAGTGCAAACTAGTCTCTGCAGTGCAAACTAGTCTCTCAGTGCAAACTAGTCTCTGCAGTGCAAACTAGTCTCTGCAGTGCAAACTAGTCTCTCAGTGCAAACTAGTCTCTCAGCGCAAACTAGTCTCTGCAGTGCAAACTAGTCTCTCAGTGCTGCAAACTAGTCTCTGCAGTGCAAACTAGTCTCTGCAGTGCAAACTAGTCTCTCAGTGCAAACTAGTCTCTGCAGTGCAAACTAGTCTCTGCAGTGCAAACTAGTCTCTCAGTGCAAACTAGTCTCTCAGCGCAAACTAGTCTCTGCAGTGCAAACTAGTCTCTCAGTGCTGCAAACTAGTCTCAGTGCAAACTAGTCTCTCAGTGCAAACTAGTCTCTCAGTGCAAACTAGTCTCTCAGCGCAAACTAGTCTATCAGTGCAAACTAGTCTCTCAGTGCAAACTAGTCTCTGCAGTGCAAACTAGTCTCTGAAGTGCAAAAGTCTCTCAGTGCAAACTAGTCTCTGCAGTGCAAACTAGTCTCTCAGTGCTGCAAACTAGTCTCTGCAGTGCAAACTAGTCTCTCAGCGCAAACTAGTCTCTCAGTGC
>NC_137884.1:30077274-30084774 GCF_963924005.1 Protomyctophum bolini | reverse complement strand
CATAGCCTACTGCAGGCCTGGTTGACTAGATTTAGAAGGCATGTGTCCAGTGCATAGCCTACTGCAGGCCTGCAGGTTGACTAGATTTAGAAGGCATGTGTCCAGTGCATAGCCTACTGCAGGCCTGGTTGACTAGATTTAGAAGGCATGTGTCCAGTGCATAGCCTACTGCAGGCCTGGTTGACTAGATTTAGAAGGCATGTGTCCAGTGCATAGCCTACTGCAGGCCTGGTTGACTAGATTTAGAAGGCATGTGTCCAGTGCATAGCCTACTGCAGGCCTGCAGGTTGACTAGATTTAGAAGATTATTTAATCTATTTAATTTATAAATGGAGAAATCCGGTCATTTAACATCTGCATTTCCTTGCCCTGTCTCCTCGCTGCTAACGTGCCTATTGGACAAGGACGGGTTGGGGAGGGGCTAATTTTACTGGATCTCTTCTCTACTAGTCAGAGTTCTACTGTGTGTGTGTGTGTGTGTGTGTGTGTATTCAATTCCTTCTGTTGTCACACACACACGCTCATATACACACATGCACACACATAGACACACGCACGCAGACGTAGCCTACACGTTCGCACACGCACGCACACACGCGCGCACACACGCAGAAGTTTCGTAATATTCCTCACTTTAAACTTCAAGCTGTCAATTAAAGCTTCTCGCCCTGTGAAGGAAACAGTAATTTATTTATTTCGTTAATTCTAACGAGCTGTTTTGATAATTAAACTAATGAGTTCCCCCGAGTGGAGAAACGTCTCAGTTTAATATATAAATAAAGATAATTACTCAGGTTTTCATCAGAGGCTCTGTGTGTGTGTGTGTGTGCGTGTGCGTGTGCGTGTGCGTGTGTGTGTGTGTGCGTGTGTGCGTGTGTGCGTGTGTGCGTGTGTGCGTGTGTGTGTGTGTGTGTGTGTGCGTGTGTGCGTGTGTGCGTGTGTGTGTGCGTGCGTGCGTGCGCGCGCGCGTGCGTGTGTATATTGATAGCTTTTAATTAGCGGTTGAAACGAGGAAACGCCTGTCAATAATTTGGATAATTGCCTCGTCGTTTGATTCGCCAGAACAAAAGCAGGACCCCCCCTCCACCCCCCCCCCCCTCCACCACACTCTTCTCACACTAATCTACATTATCAGCAAATAAGACCCCCCCCCCCCATCTCTCTCTCTCTCTCTATCTGCAATCCCTCGTTCCCAAACCATCCATGTGTGTGCGTGTGTGAGACAGACAGACAGACAGACAGACAGACAGACAGACAGACAGACAGACAGACAGACAAATTAGTGTCCTTGGAATTAAATGAGTAACTTGTTTGTGTGTGTCGTGTGTGTGTGTGTGTGTGTGTGTGTGTGTGGTTTCTCGTGCGTGTGTGCGTGCATGTGTGTGGTTTCTCGTGCGTGCGTGTGTGTAATAATTGATTGTGCTCCACCAATCAGCCGCTGAGCCGCAGACATAATGACTTCAATTAAATGACGATCTAACCTGCCCGACAACACAGGATAAATATTTGCTCGTTTACGACAACTCTGTCTGTCTGTAAAAAAAAATCGAAAAAAGAAATGAGAAATAAGAAGAAATGAGAAATAAGAAAAAAAATAAGAAAAATAGAAAAAAAAATAGGAAAAAAATTAGGAAAGCAATAGGAAAAAAAGGAAAGAAAAAAAATAGGAAAAAAAAGAGAAAAAATAATCAATAATAAGAAATGAGAAATAATAAGAAATTAGAAATAATAAGAAATGAGAAATAATTGCGCTCTCTCGATTGCGCGACAAAAACTTGCGCTCTCTCGAAATAAGAAAAAAAATAGATTTTAGGGACAACTAAAGGGTTTTTAAGCAGATATCAGACAGGGACAACTAAAGGGTTTTTAAGCAGATAACAGACAGGGACAACTAAAGGGTTTTTAAGCAGATATCAGACAGGGACAACTAAAGGGTTTTTAGGCAGATAACAGACAGGGACAACTAAAGGGTTTTTAAGCAGATAACAGACAGGGACAACTAAAGGGTTTTTAGGCAGATAACAGACAGGGACAACTAAAGGGTTTTTAAGCAGATAACAGACAGGGACAACTAAAGGGTTTTTAAGCAGATAACAGACAGGGACAACTAAAGGGTTTTTAGGCCTCGCGTGTCGATAACAGGCTCCCATGATGCATCGGTAAAGAAGTTCTGCTTTATTGCCGATTTACATAGAAATTGCCTTATTTGGAGAGAGACTAAATAAGGATCTTGTTATAGTGTGTGTGCGACTGTGTGTGTGTGTGTGTGTGTGTGTGTGTGTGTGTGTGTGTGTGTGCGTGCGTGCGTGTGTGTAATAATTGATTGTGCTCCACCAATCAGCCGCTGAGCCGCAGACACGATCTAACCTGCCCGACAACACAGGATAAATATTTGCTCGTTTACGACAACTCTGTCTGTCTGTAAAAAAAATCGAAAAAAGAAATGAGAAATGAGAAATAAGAAGAAATGAGAAATAAGAAAAAAAAAAGAAAATGTATGGAAAAAAAATAGATTTTCTTTTAGAAAAATAGAAAAAAAATAGGAAAAAAATTAGAAAAGCAATAGGAAAAAAAGGAAAGAAAAAAATTAGGAAAAAAAAGGGAAAAAATAATCAATAATAAGAAATGAGAAATAATAAGAAATGAGAAATAATAAGAAATGAGAAATAATAAGAAATGAGAAATGAGATTGCGCGGAAAAAACCTTGCGCTCTCTCGATTGCGCAACAAAAACTTGCGCTCTCTCGAAATAAGAAAAAAAAAAAGATTTTAGGGACAACTAAAGGGTTTTTAAGCAGATAACAGACAGGGACAACTAAAGGGTTTTTAAGCAGATAACAGACAGGGACAACTAAAGGGTTTTTAAGCAGATAACAGACAGGGACAACTAAAGGGTTTTTAAGCAGATAACAGACAGGGACAACTAAAGGGTTTTTAAGCAGATAACAGACAGGGACAACTAAAGGGTTTTTAAGCAGATATCAGACAGGGACAACTAAAGGGTTTTTAGGCAGATAACAGACAGGGACAACTAAAGGGTTTTTAAGCAGATAACAGACAGGGACAACTAAAGGGTTTTTAAGCAGATAACAGACAGGGACAACTAAAGGGTTTTTAGGCAGATAACAGACAGGGACAACTAAAGGGTTTTTAAGCAGATAACAGACAGGGACAACTAAAGGGTTTTTAAGCAGATAACAGACAGGGACAACTAAAGGGTTTTTAAGCAGATAACAGACAGGGACAACTAAAGGGTTTTTAAGCAGATAACAGACAGGGACAACTAAAGGGTTTTTAGGCAGATAACAGACAGGGACAACTAAAGGGTTTTTAAGCAGATATCAGACAGGGACAACTAAAGGGTTTTTAAGCAGATATCAGACAGGGACAACTAAAGGGTTTTTAGGCAGATAACAGACAGGGACAACTAAGGGTTTTTAGTAGGGATGCACCGAAAGGGAAATTCTTGGCCGAAACCGAATACCGAATATAGGAAACAGTTGGCCGAAAACCGAATACCGAATAGCCGAATACATCTTTGTTGTAAAGCTACCTGATTATGGAAAAATACATGATTATGGCAAAACCTAAACACTTATGGGTCCATTAAAAAAACATCTAATTAATTGGAGGCTTTGTGATTAATTAATCTCAAATAATCACATTTTAATCGCATATCAATAGGCCTATTTGACCTGAGCAGTGAGCTTTTTTTTCTACATAAGCATAGGCAATAAAACAAGTAGTAATAATAATAGTGATAATAATATTATTTATATAATGCTTCTCTGAGTACTTAAAGATGCTTTTCAAGGGGAACATGAGAAAACTAATAAAAAACAACTTTATTAGGGAAAAACTAAGACTATGGAATAAAATAAATGAAAGTGGAATGAGATAGCTGGGGAAAGTAATATTCTAGAGGTGGGTTTAGCATGTCTCTGAGAAGTGCATAGTTTCGACAGGTCTTCCTGCTGTGGACACTGGACAGTGAAACTAAACACGGGCAGATGCAAGGATAGTCTATCATTCATTTTATAATGGAAACCAGCAACATGTTGATGCAAAGACGTGTAGCTGCTCCAAATGATATTCCCATTCGTCTTTGTGTCTGCCCGTGTAAACCTGGTGTAAACGCAGCATCGAGTGTGAGGTGTTTAGTTGGGGGAACGGATGGAAAGTACTATAGTGTTATTAAGGAGGACTCCTTCTATGGACCAGAGCTAAACTAATGTTAGCTCCCATGCTAGCTAGTAGCTACCCTCGTCAGACAACACCACCACCATCCAGATCGGGTGGAAGGCAGCTGCTGATATCACGTTGCTTGTGCCCGTGGATGGGAAATAAGATTTAAAAGGCTATGGAAGCGCGGATGAAAGCACAGATGTGTGCAACAATAAAGTTGTGTCGGACTCGGATCTGTCTGTGCATTCCGTCTGCTGACTGCTGCTCGTGTGTTGTGAGTGACTGTCTTAAAGAGCGTCATAAGCATGCGCCCTCCCTGCGCTGGAAGTAGCAGATCTACAAGTTATCTACCCGTCGCAATGCACAGCGCTTTGGGCTTGTACATCTGTGTTTTTCCCGCAGTTTAGTTGAATTATATCGATTCACAACTTTAGGACCACTACTACTATTCGGTGATATTTTTCGGCTTATTTGAGCCGAAACCGAATAGGCCGAAAATACATTTTTTGCCATTTTCGGCCGAATATTTTCGGTGGCCGAATTTTCGGTGCATCCCTAGTTTTTAGGCCTCGCGTGTCGATAACAGGCTCCCATGATGCATCTGTAAAGAAGTTCTGCTTTATTGCCGATTTACATAGAAATTGCCTTATTTGGAGAGAGACTAAATAAGGATCTTGTTATAGTGTGTGTGCGACTGTGTGCGACTGTGTGTGTGTGTGTGTGTGTGTGTGTGTGTGTGTGTGTGTGTGTGTGTGTGTGTGTGTGTGTGTGTGTGTGTGTGTGTGTCTGTGTGTGTGTGTGTGTGTGTGTGTGTGTGTGTGCGTGCGTGTGTGTAATAATTGATTGTGCTCCACCAATCAGCCGCTGAGCCGCAGACATAATGAGTTCAATTAAATGACGATCTAACCTGCCCGACAACACAGGATAAATATTTGCTCGTTTACGACAACTCTGTCTGTCTGTAAAAAAAAATCGAAAAAAGAAATGAGAAATAAGAAGAAATGAGAAATAAGAAAACAAATAAGAAAATTTATGGAATTTTTTCTTTTTTTTTTTTAGAAAAATAGAAAAAAAAATAGGAAAAAAAAAAGAAAAAAAGAGAAAAAAAAAGGGGAAAAAAATCAATAATAAGAAATGAGAAATAATAAGAAATTAGAAATAATAAGAAATGAGAAATAATAAGAAATGAGAAATAATAAGAAATGAGAAATGAGATTGCGCGGAAAAAAACTTGCGCTCTCTCGATTGCGCGACAAAAACTTGCGCTCTCTCGAAATAAGAAAAACAAATGATTTTAGGGACAACTAAAGGGTTTTTAAGCAGATAACAGACAGGGACAACTAAAGGGTTTTTAGGCAGATAACAGACAGGGACAACTAAAGGGTTTTTAGGCAGATAACAGACAGGGACAACTAAAGGGTTTTTAAGCAGATAACAGACAGGGACAACTAAAGGGTTTTTAAGCAGATATCAGACAGGGACAACTAAAGGGTTTTTAGGCAGATAACAGACAGGGACAACTAAGGGGTTTTTAGGCCTCGCGTGTCGATAACAGGCTCCCATGATGCATCTGTAAAGAAGTTCTGCTTTATTGCCGATTTACATAGAAATTGCCTTATTTGGAGAGAGACTAAATAAGGATCTTGTTATAGTGTGTGTGCGACTGTGTGCGACTGTGTGTGTGTGTGTGTGTGTGTGTGTGTGTGTGTGTGTGTGTGTGCGTGCGTGTGTGTAATAATTGATTGTGCTCCACCAATCAGCCGCTGAGCCGCAGACATAATGAGTTCAATTAAATGACGATCTAACCTGCCCGACAACACAGGATAAATATTTGCTCGTTTACGACAACTCTGTCTGTCTGTAAAAAAAAATCGAAAAAAGAAATGAGAAATAAGAAGAAATGAGAAATAAGAAAACAAATAAGAAAATGTATGGATTTTTTTTTTTTTTTTTTGAAAAATAGAAAAAAATAGGAAAAAAATAGGAAAGCAATAGGAAAAAAAAAAAAAAAAAAGGGAAAAAATAATCAATAATAAGAAATGAGAAATAATAAGAAATTAGAAATAATAAGAAATTAGAAATAATAAGAAATGAGAAATAATAAGAAATGAGAAATGAGATTGCGCGGAAAAAAACTTGCGCTCTCTCGATTGCGCGACAAAAACTTGCGCTCTCTCGAAATAAGAAAAAAAAAAGATTTTAGGGACAACTAAAGGGTTTTTAAGCAGATAACAGACAGGGACAACTAAAGGGTTTTTAGGCAGATAACAGACAGGGACAACTAAAGGGTTTTTAGGCAGATAACAGACAGGGACAACTAAAGGGTTTTTAGGCAGATAACAGACAGGGACAACTAAAGGGTTTTTAAGCAGATAACAGACAGGGACAACTAAAGGGTTTTTAGGCAGATAACAGACAGGGACAACTAAAGGGTTTTTAGGCAGATAACAGACAGGGACAACTAAAGGGTTTTTAAGCAGATAACAGACAGGGACAACTAAAGGGTTTTTAAGCAGATAACAGACAGGGACAACTAAAGGGTTTTTAAGCAGATATCAGACAGGGACAACTAAAGGGTTTTTAAGCAGATAACAGACAGGGACAACTAAAGGGTTTTTAAGCAGATAACAGACAGGGACAACTAAAGGGTTTTTAGGCAGATAACAGACAGGGACAACTAAAGGGTTTTTAAGCAGATAACAGACAGGGACAACTAAAGGGTTTTTAGGCAGATAACAGACAGGGACAACTAAAGGGTTTTTAAGCAGATAACAGACAGGGACAACTAAAGGGTTTTTAGGCAGATAACAGACAGGGACAACTAAAGGGTTTTTAAGCAGATAACAGACAGGGACAACTAAAGGGTTTTTAGGCAGATAACAGACAGGGACAACTAAAGGGTTTTTAGGCAGATAACAGACAGGGACAACTAAAGGGTTTTTAGGCAGATATCAGACAGGGACAACTAAAGGGTTTTTAAGCAGATAACAGACAGGGACAACTAAAGGGTTTTTAAGCAGATAACAGACAGGGACAACTAAAGGGTTTTTAAGCAGATAACAGACAGGGACAACTAAAGGGTTTTTAAGCAGATAACAGACAGGGACAACTAAAGGGTTTTTAGGCAGATAACAGACAGGGACAACTAAAGGGTTTTTAAGCAGATAACAGACAGGGACAACTAAAGGGTTTTTAGGCAGATAACAGACAGGGACAACTAAAGGGTTTTTAGGCAGATAACAGACAGGGACAACTAAAGGGTTTTTAAGCAGATAACAGACAGGGACAACTAAAGGGTTTTTAAGCAGATAACAG
>NC_137884.1:30064774-30067274 GCF_963924005.1 Protomyctophum bolini | reverse complement strand
TTATATTTAAATTATATTATATTATATTTAAAGTATATTATATTATATTTAAATTATATTATATTATATTTAAATTATATTATATTATATTTAAAGTATATTATTATATTATATTTAAATTATATTATATTATATTTAAATTATATTATATTATATTTAAATTATATTATATTATATTTAAAGTATATTGTATTATATTTAAAGTATATTGTATTATATTTAAAGTATATTATATTATATTTAAAGTATATTGATGATATATGGATTGATGATATATGGATGTTATATTTAAAGTATATTATTATATTATATTTAAAGTATATTATATTATATTTAAAGTATATTATTATATTATATTTAAAGTATATTATATTATATTTAAATTATATTATATTATATTTAAAGTATATTGTATTATATTTAAAGTGTATTATTATGTTATATTTAAAGTATATTATATTATATTTAAATTATATTATATTATATTTAAATTATATTATTATATTATATTTCAAGTATATTATATTATATTTAAAGTATATTATTATATTATATTTAAAGTATATTATATTTTATTTAAAGTATATTGACTAAAACAGCATCAGAAGTTAACCCCGCGCAGTGTGGAGCTCTCACAGTGAATACATAATAACCATTTATCATCAAATATGAATCTATGAATAATGAATGATTATAATATATGATATAATATGAATCTATTCTGTTTGAAACGAATCTCTTCCGTCTCTCCAGCGTCTCCCAGAATGGTTCTTTCAGACGAGCAATGATGACATAATGATCTATCCTACGTAGAATATTATATTATCTATGATCTATCCTACGTAGAATATTTTATTATCTATGATCTATCCTACGTATATATAGAAAACTGCTTCAAGCCAGAGGTTCACAAACTTTTTCATGTCAAGTTGGAAACCAAACCACAGAGATGACATTTCATATTGATACTTCATAATTCCTAATGAGTATTTCAGTAAAATAGTAATAAAACATAAATGTTTGAAGATGATCATTTCTTAAATGCATTGTTTATTTCATTATATGTACTATAAGCATCGCCTGTAGAGGATTTCATGCTTCGAGAGAACATTTTGTACCCTTTGATAATCGGTGTGCTTTGAAATCAGTTGTAGCTTAACCCATTCTGACCTGAGATCAGATTCATACGAGGTTTCCACTGGACACACACTGGTCTGATTAACCCATTCTGACCTGAGATCAGATTCATACGAGGTTTCCACTGGACACACACTGGTCTGATTAACCCATTCTGACCTGAGATCAGATTCATACGAGGTTTCCACTGGACACACACTGGTCTGATTAACCCATTCTGACCTGAGATCAGATTCATACGAGGTTTCCACTGGACACACACTGGTCTGATTAACCCATTCTGACCTGAGATCAGATTCATACAAGGTTTCCACTGGACACACACTGGTCTGATTAACCAATTTTTTTAAGTGGTGCAACCACTTCTACAACCAGCTTGCAATGTCCGTGTACCTGTTTGTTTTTTTGTTTGTTTGTCTGTTTGTGTACGTCAATGAGCACGAGTATGTGACTTATTCATAGCAGTAGGGGGCGCCAGAAACAGAGAGAGGGGTAGTGCTGTGTCTCTGAGAGAGAGAGAGAGAGAGAGAGAGAGAGAGAGGGGAGTTGCACCACTTGGTTCACACAGGTGTGATTTTTACGCTTAATTATGTTGTTGTTGATCTGTGTGACAGACAGACAGACAGACAGACAGACAGACAGACAGACAGACAGACAGACAGGTTTCTGGGTAAATGAATGAAAGAAGGAAGGAAGTAACAGAGTTAATGAGGTTATAAAATGTGATTAATATTTTAAGAACGTCTGATTTTATTTTATTTTATTCCTTCGCTCCACTGTGTGTGTGTGTGTGTGTGTGTGTGTGTGGGGGGGGGTCCTGTTCAAAGGCTTCTCGTAAAACCCAATGGGATCATTTGTGCGCGCGCGCGTGTGTGTGTGTGTGTGTGTGTGTGTGTGTGTGTGTGTGTGTGTGTGCGTGCGTGAGGTTCTGTTGACTTTAATCTCCACTCATTTGAACATTAAGTTTTTTGCTGCTGATGCTTTAAAATACTAATCTGAAAAGAGAGAGAGAGACAGAGAGAGATAGAGAGAGAGAGAGATAGAGAGAGACAGAGAGAGAGAGTGAGATAGAGAGAGAGAGACAGAGAGAGAGAGAGAGTGTGAGATAGAGAGAGAGTGTGAGATAGAGAGATAGAGAGAGAGAGAGAGAGAGAGGGCGGGGGGGGTCTACGTGCTTGTTATGCTAATAACAATAATAATTGATGTCGATGATTTTTGATTGACAGCTCACACTGTGAGACAGATTGATGAATTTAACAGATCTACAAGCTCACAACGTGTCGCAGTGAGCTTGTAGATCTGCCATTTTCACATAGCCGCTAAAACACCTCATTTGTCCTTTCATTGCCGAATATGAGACGCT
>NC_137884.1:30049774-30059774 GCF_963924005.1 Protomyctophum bolini | reverse complement strand
AGATCCAGTAGATCTAACACCAGTAGAGAAGAGATCCAGTAGATCTAACACTAGTAGAGAAGAGATCCAGTAGATCTAACACTAGTAGAGAAGAGATCCAGTAGATCTAACACCAGTAGAGAAGAGATCCAGTAGATCTAACACTAGTAGAGAAGAGATCCAGTAGATCTAACACTAGTAGAGAAGAGATCCAGTAGATCTAACACTAGTAGAGAAGAGATCCAGTAGATCTAACACTAGTAGAGAAGAGATCCAGTAGATCTAACACTATATGGGGGGTTGGCTTGATTTCATATATATATGTGTGTGTGTGTGTGTGTGTGTGTGTGTGTGTGTGTGTGTGTGTGTGTGTGTGTGTGTGTGTGTGTGTGTGTGTGCGTGCGTGTGTGTGTGTGTGTGTGTGTGTGTGTCTCCATCCCATCCCTCGCTCTTTCCCAGGGTGTTTTACCAAAGGATGGAGAGAGAGAGAGAGAGAGTGGGAGAGAGAGAGACTTTGATATTTGGGGGTGTTATTTGGGCGAGCGAGGAGAGGCGGGGGATCTCGTTAGCAGAGCTCTAATTGGACGATGGGGAATAACGGTCTGACGATCCTCTCAACGAGGAGAGGAGGTGGGGGGGGGGAAAGCCAACGATCAATTATGTTAAGAGAACATCTGTAAGTACGCCTTAACGAGCTCCATTAGCTGCACCTGTCTGTCTATCTGTCTGTCTGTCTGTCTGTCTGTCTGTCTGTCTGTCTGTCTGTCTGTCTGTCTGTCTGTCTGTCTGTCTGTCTAACACAGCGTGCTGTCAGAGATGCTCCCCAGTTACTCGCACACACAGAGAGAGAGAGAGAGAGAGAGAGGGGAACGGACAACTCTAGTGCCTCATAGAACCAGGGAACGCCTGATGGAGGGGAAAGGAACTGGTTGGAATAACGTGTTCCTTCCGCGCGCTACGTCCAACCAGGGAAACTCCCCCCTGTCAGGATAACGTGTTCCCTCCGCGCGTTACGTCCAACCAGGGAAACTCTCCCCTGTCAGGTGTAAAGGAGCAATTTGGACACTCAGGCATGAAGGAAGCATGAGTTCAAGTCCGTTGCTCTCCCCTTGTCCCCCATATATGGGGGACTAGGTTGGTGGAGGGTGTGTAGAGCCCAGGATCACACAGGGGTGAAAAATGGGTTACAAAATCGTGGGATAAAAAATATATAAAAGAAGAAGAAAAAAAAAAGGGCAGTTGTTTTACAGACGGGTAAAAGCGTCCCTGAGCCCTGGGGCCCTAACCCTGAGCCCTGGGGCCCTAACCCTGAGCCCTGGGGCCCTAACCCTAACCCTGAGCCCTGGGGCCCTAACCCTGAGCCCTGGGGCCCTAACCCTAACCCTGAGCCCTGGGGCCCTAACCCTGAGCCCTGGGGCCCTAACCCTAACCCTGAGCCCTGGGGCCCTAACCCTAACCCTGGACAAAGACAACTCGATGGTGATCCGTTCATTGACCTCTATAGATATATATACCTGCTATACTCTAAACAGACACTAGGTGGCATCGTTTCTCTTCATTGCTGCAGCGTTTTTCCCTCATTAACTGACACCCTGCTCTCTGTCTATGTCTCTCTCTCTCTCTCTCTCTGCCTCTCTCTCTCTCTCTCTCTTTCTCTCTGCCTCTCTCTCTCTCTCTCTCTGCCTCTCTCTCTCTCTCTCATTCAGTCGCTCACACACAGAGAAGAGCGAGGCAGCACAGAGGCAGTGTGTGTGCGTGTGTATGTGTGTGTGTGTATCGTAGCTGTGTGTGTGTGTGTGTGTGTGTGTGTGTGTGTGTGTGTGTATCGTAGCTGTGTGTGTGTGTGTGTGTGTGTGTGTGTGTGTGTGTGTGTCTCAGTGTGTGTGTGTGTTGTGCTCACAGCGGCTCGGCGGTTCGTCTTGTCGCAGCATATCGTTTCAGTCTGAGCCTCAGAAACAGGTTTATTTATAATAATACCATATGTAATAGCTTCACCTCGGAGTGTTCTTAGAGGGTTCCACCTCTGTGTCTCTCCGCTTCGGACCAGATGCTCCGCGGTGAGGCGTTCGGATGTTTTTAAAGCTCAAAACGAGGATCAACAAATGCAGAATAGAGACAAAAGTTTCGGTGAGAAATCTGTTTGTTTATCCGTTCTGTGGTCCCTTGTTTACATCCTTAATGTTGTTGTTGTTATTGTTTACGGTTTGTATTGTTGTGGTGATTCATTCATTCAGGTTGAAACATGTAGGTCTGTTTCTGTTGTGATTCTGGCTTCATTTAGACTGAATGTTGTGATTCTGGCTTCATTTAGGCTGAATGTTGTGATTCTGGCTTCATTTAGGCTTCATTTAGACTGAATGTTGTGATTCTGGCTTCATTTAGACTGAATGTTGTGATTCTGGCTTCATTTAGACTGAATGTTGTGATTCTGGCTTCATTTAGGCTGAATGTTGTGATTCTGGCTTCATTTAGGCTGAATGTTGTGATTCTGGCTTCATTTAGGCTTCATTTACACTGAATGTTGTGATTCTGGCTTCATTTAGACTGAATGCTGTGATTCTGGCTTCATTTAGGCTGAATGTTGTGATTCTGGCTTAATTTAGACTGAATGTTGTGATTCTGGCTTCATTTAGGCTTCATTTAGGCTGAATGCTGTGATTCTGGCTTCATTTAGGCTTAATTTAGACTGAATGTTGTGATTCTGGCTTCATTTAGGCTTCATTTAGGCTGAATGCTGTGATTCTGGCTTCATTTAGGCTTAATTTAGACTGAATGTTGTGATTCTGGCTTCATTTAGGCTTCATTTAGGCTGAATGCTGTGATTCTGGCTTCATTTAGACTGAATGTTGTGATTCTGGCTTCATGTAGGCTTCATTAAGGCTGAATGTTGTGATGCTGGCTTCATTTAGGCTTCATTTAGGCTGAATGTTGTGATTCTGGCTTCATTTAGACTGAATGTTGTGATTCTGGCTTCATGTAGGCTTCATTTAGGCTGAATGCTGTGATTCTGGCTTCATTTAGGCTTCATTTAGACTGAATGTTGTGATTCTGGCTTCATGTAGGCTTCATTTAAGCTTCATTTTTCTGATATGATTTAGGTTTAATTTTGGCTGCATTTCTGCTGTGATTTGGTCTTAATTTCTGCTGTGATTTCTGCTGTATTTCGGGTTATATGATTTAAGGTAATTTCATTCATTTTTCTGCTGCTTTGAGGCTGAACGTGTGACAGCATTATATTCATATAGTTATAGTCTGTTGATCACTGAGCCTTCATCCACCATTCAAACCATTAATATCTAATATATTTATTATAACTATAGCTTATTATTATTAGTATAGCTACTGTGAGTGACTGTTGTGAAACAGAACGCTTTCAGTAAGACACACACACACACACACACACACACACACACACACACACAACACACACACACACACTGACACACTGACACAGCTGTCAACCATAGAATACATATTTATATGTAATATATTTATTCCATACATATATATCTGACATAATGTAATATATTTATTACATTCAGCTCAGAGTTCATTCATGTCTTTGTTTATAGAAGCTGTTTTTAAAAGAGACAGAAATATGAAATGATGATGCAGCAACTATAGCGTGTTGTTGAATGAAGCAGCATGCTCTCTATCTGTGTGTCTCTCTCTCTCTCTCTCTCTCTCTCTATCTGTGTGTCTCTCTCTCTCTCTATCTCTCTCTCTATCTGTGTGTCTCTCTCTCTCTCTCTCTCTCTCTCTATCTGTGTGTCTCTCTCTCTCTCTATCTCTCTCTCTCTCTCTCTCTCTCTCTCTCTCTCTCTCTCTCTCTCTCTCTCTCTCTCTCTCTCTACCATGTTGCCATGGTAACCATAATTAAAGTGATGATGGGGTGAAAATGTCGCACAGCTGTGATGTCTGTCTGTCTGTCTGTCTGTCTCGGTAGCATCGATGTTTATTAAGTATCTATTTCGGGCTATAGTTCCACACATTGGAACTATCCCATTGAGACAAACCGGCCACGCATGTGTCTTAACAGTCATCATAGCTTACTTCTTTTTGTTTTCGTCAGTGAAAAAAGGTAGTTGGCCATGAAAACATGTGTGTGTAACAATGTTCATTTAGTCGACTAAAATGAGAGGAGAGAGAGAGGGAGAGGGAGAGGGAGGTGCGGGCGAGCAAAAAGAGTAGATATAATTAAGCCTTTTGAAGCAGCTGTAATTTCCTCCCTTTTTGTTAAAAAGGGAAGGCCACGCACGCACGCACGCACGTACACACGCACGCACGCCAGGACAGAGCAGTGATGGTCTATATTTATACATTTGTTTTATTCTGTTTCAAGGACCCCATCTAACACCGTGAAACCTGTGTGTGTGTGTGTGTGTGTGTGTGTGTGTGTGTGTGTGCATGTGTGTGTGTGCACGTGCGTGCGTGGGGGTCTTCAGTTAGAATACTAATTAGGAGATCTTTCTTTCTGGTGCGAGGCCACATTGTTCCCCTACAAAAGACCCCCCCCCCCTCACACACACCACACACACACACACACACCCCTCTGCTTCTTAGGAACTAACAATACAGCCCCCCCCATCCCGTATTGGCCACTCCCATTAGAGAGAGGGGGAGAGAGAGAGAGAGAGAATTCACCCCCCCCCCCTTCGCATTGAGTATTGAACAGTATTAAGATGTTGATATTAATTTTGTATTTATCTTTAGGGCCCCAAATCATACCCTAGAAAGTACGGGTGGTTATTTCAAACAAAGTGTTTTGTGACTGGGGAGTCATATTTTGACGGCAGTAATATAATAATAATATAACTGCCTGTCATAATTTCACCCCCTCCTTTACGTTTGTCTTGTTTTTGTTTCAAAACTTGATTCAGGTTATGTGGTTTGTATTAGTGTCGCTTCCATGTTAGCATAGGACTATGCAAATTTTTATTTTATTTTCTTATTTTTATTTTATGCTACCACAATATTTCGTGTATGGACTCACAATATTTTGTTATATTTCATATGTTTCATATGGGTGTGTCACATATACTGTCATTTGATTTACTGTATACCCTGAATCTTGAATAAACAAAACAGTGGAAAAAAAACAAAGACGTATTTCACGAACACAAATAAACACAACTAGACCTCAATAATAATAATAATAATAATAATTTCACCCCCTCCCTTAAAGCTGCTATAAGCAATAATGTGTCAACATTTTTATGACCTTTATTTGTTTTGGTATTCAGACCGCCAGCGACGGGTAGAACGCTGCAGTCTGTGACCCGTCTATAGGGGGCGCAATCTGCATTCAAAGACTTTCCTAGAAGCTTTGTCATTGGTCGATTTACCTGTCTGCTTCCTGACTGCAGTCAGGGTTAGGGTTAGCCTAACCCAAAAAAAAACAACCATATGCCTGGTGTAGCTTGGCCGTAAGTTATTTATTTAAGAGTTAATCCTCTGTCTGTCTGTCTGTCTGTCTGTCTGTTTGTGTGTGTCACTGTCACTCGACACAGGCACGTGCACACATAAACACTGCCCTTTTACCCGTCTGTAAAACAACTGCCCCTTTTACCCGTCTGTAAAACAACTGCCCTCTCCAGACCCTGAATGCAGCGTTTACTACATGGTGAAATAAATGCCCCTCCTCTCCTTTCCATGCTGGAAGGAAGGCAGCGTTCAGGAGAATAGCTTTTTTCCCGAAGTCTCCTGAACTTGAACACAGTATTTTGCGTTGAACAAATATGTTTATAAATCCATGTCGTTACAAACCGCATCTCCACTAGCTAAAGAGTGCTGGGTTGTGCCCTGAAAATAGCAGATCTACAAGCTCTCAACGCGCCGTGAGCTTGTAGATCTGCTATTTTCGCTATTTTTATCCAAAAGTGCCCTTTTAACAGCCCCTGCCTCTCTAACACTCTGCACGTCCCTCTGGCGCCCCCTACCTGCACGTCCCTGGCTCGACCGTCGACACGTTCCCCCCCCCCCCCCCCCACAGGGAGTGCAGTGCCATCGAGTGGTATGGAGTCGGTCGGACCCACGGTTCTCCAGAACCACCTCAAAAGGCTCTGCCAGTCATTGGGCCTAATGAGGCCACCTCCTTTCACCCAGCCTCTGCTTCAGCCAATTGAGGCTCAACCAATCAGGCTCTGCCAGGGGGCACGGGCTCCATGTGGGACAACCGGCTAACGGTTAAAACGGGTGCTATATGATGATGACATCGTATATCATTAGGTTCCCAAGTTGCATCGTTCCCAAGTAGGCCGGTGGCCGACTGCAACGGGCACGTACAGGCCTAGTAATAATAACAACAACAATAATAACAATAACGTGTTTATGTCTTTATGTCTTTATTCTAGGTATCCAGATGCTGTCGGTGCAACCGGACACCAAGCCGAAAGGCTGTGCCGGCTGTCAGCGGAAGATCAAAGACCGCTACCTCCTCAAAGCTCTGGACAAATATTGGCACGAGGACTGCCTGAAATGTGCCTGTTGTGACTGTCGTCTGGGGGAGGTGGGCAGTACCCTCTACACCAAGGCTAACCTGATCCTCTGTAGACGGGACTACCTACGGTAAGATACACTACTGTACCCTCTACACCAAGGCTAACCTGATCCTCTGTAGACGGGACTACCTCGGTAAGATACACTACTGTACCCTCTACACCAAGGCTAACCTGATCCTCTGTAGACGGGACTACCTACGGTAAGATACACTACTGTACCCTCTACACCAAGGCTAACCTGATCCTCTGTAGACGGGACTACCTACGGTAAGATACACTACAGTACCCTCTACACCAAGGCTAACCTGATCCTCTGTAGACGGGACTACCTCGGTAAGATACACTACTGTACCCTCTACACCAAGGCTAACCTGATCCTCTGTAGACGGGACTACCTACGGTAAGATACACTACTGTACCCTCTACACCAAGGCTAACCTGATCCTCTGTAGACGGGACTACCTCGGTAAGATACACTACTGTACCCTCTACACCAAGGCTAACCTGATCCTCTGTAGACGGGACTACCTACGGTAAGATACACTACTGTACCCTCTACACCAAGGCTAACCTGATCCTCTGTAGACGGGACTACCTACGGTAAGATACACTACAGTACCCTCTACACCAAGGCTAACCTGATCCTCTGTAGACGGGACTACCTCGGTAAGATACACTACAGTACCCTCTACACCAAGGCTAACCTGATCCTCTGTAGACGGGACTACCTCGGTAAGATACACTACAGTACCCTCTACACCAAGGCTAACCTGATCCTCTGTAGACGGGACTACCTCGGTAAGATACACTACAGTACCCTCTACACCAAGGCTAACCTGATCCTCTGTAGACGAGACTACCTACGGTAAGATACACTACAGTACCCTCTACACCAAGGCTAACCTGATCCTCTGTAGACGGGACTACCTCGGTAAGATACACTACTGTACCCTCTACACCGAGGCTAACCTGATCCTCTGTAGACGGGACTACCTCGGTAAGATACACTACTGTACCCTCTACACCAAGGCTAACCTGATCCTCTGTAGACGGGACTACCTACGGTAAGATACACTACTGTATATATACACTATATATACACGACAAAGTCTGTTTCCAGTGAAAATGTAACTAATTCAGTAGCAGTAAACAATTGTCTTTTTCTCAGTTGATTATTCATATCCATATGCGTGACGCGGCCTGGATGATTTGTTTACTTTACAAACACAGTTCTTATGAGGCGATATGAGATCCTTCTGTGGGGATTATCTCGATTGTGCCGTTCTCTCGATTGTGCCGTTCTCTCGATTGTGCCGTTTTCTCGATTGTGCCATTTATATAGAGTAGATGGAGAGTAGATCTAGATAGAGTAGAGATGGACATAGAATATACTGATATTGACGTCAGACTTCGGCGCTCTTTGGCGGCTGCTGTTTGTCTGCTGACATCCGGGGGGCGTCGCCGTAAGTTACACCACAGCTGGTGGCCTACCCAAATCAGTTACCTGATGTCCGCAGCGTTGCACGACACCACTTACGTGTTGCGGTCACAGTTCTCTGTGCAACATCGACATCATTCATCACCACAGCTGGTTGCCTCCATTATGAGGTCACAGAGTCACACACCTTCACACGCGGTGGCGTAGCGCGCACACACACACACACACACACACACACACACACACACACACTCACACCTACACACACACACACACCTTCACACGCGTTGGCGTAGCGCGCACACAAAGACACACACACTCACACCTACACACACACACACACGAGAGAGAAGTGAAAAAAACGACTCCATCTGCGAAAGAAAGCAATCAATGGCTACCTCATCACTAAGCATTAACCAGTTGGCGTGTGTGCGTGCGTGCGTGCGTGTGTGTGTGCGTGCGTGCGTGCGTGCGTGCGTGCGTGCACCCAACATGGTCATGCACTTTGATTCCCTGCAAGTCAACCGTTTTTCTGTTACTTTATATTCAAATAGGTGTGTGTGTGTGTGTGTGTGTGTGTGTGTGTGTGTGTGTGTCTAAATGAGATTTCCCCAAAAAGAGCAGCTGAGTCTCACACAGCTCTAAGCCTCACACCCCCCCCCCCCCTCACCCCCCCCCCAGAGATAAAGCTCTCACACGCGGCGTGCTGCCCCCCCCCCCCCCCACATGGTCACGGACCGAATGCCAGATGAAAAAAAAAAGAATAAATATACAAAATAAGAGAGGGGGGAGGGGAGAGAGGAAGGGGGGAGGAGGGGAGAGAGGGAGGGGGGGGAGAGAGGGAGGGGAGGGGCGGGGGAGTATTCACTCTGTGGTCGTCGGGCATAAACCTTGTATCTCCATTTTTGAGTTGCACTGCTACCTCCTTAATGTTTGTTTAAGACCAAGTTTGTGGACGGTAACTAAGACTGCGTGTGTGTGTGTGTGTGTGTGTGTGTGTGTGTGTGTGTGTGTGTGTGTGTGCGTGCGGTTATCTCTCTCTCTCTCTCTCTCTGATATCCGGTATATAAATGCGGTGAAGAAATATAAAAATATATGTATGTGTGCAATATATATGAAACCCCCCTAGTTTAAATATATGTATGTGCAATATATATGAAACCCCCCTAGTTTAAATATATGTATGTGCAATATATATGAAACCCCCCTAGTTTAAATATATGTATGTGCAATATATATGAAACCCCCCTAGTTTAAATATATGTATGTGCAATATATATGAAACCCCCCTAGTTTAAATATATGTATGTGCAATATATATGAAACCCCCCTAGTTTAAATATATGTATGTGCAATATATATGAAACCCCCCTAGTTTAAATATATGTATGTGCAATATATATGAAACCCCCCTAGTTTAAATATATGTATGTGCAATATATATGAAACCCCCCTAGTTTAAATATATGTATGTGTGCAATATATATGAAACCCCCCTAGTTTAAATATATGTATGTGCAATATATATGAAACCCCCCTAGTTTAAATATATGTATGTGCAATATATATGAAACCCCCCTAGTTTAAATATATGTATGTGCAATATATATGAAACCCCCCTAGTTTAAATATATGTATGTGCAATATATATGAAACCCCCCTAGTTTGACGCGTCACGTGTTACTTAACCCATTCTGACCTGAGATCAGATTCTAAAAATGTCTGTTTGGAAATGACAGTTTTCAAAAATAGCAGACCTACAAGCTCGTATGAGCTTGTAGATCTGCTATTTCTAAATGGCTAACACGAAAAGGGGTTCCCGCCTAAAATGGGTTAAAACATAAGGAAAGTTTGACAAGTTTGACATTTTTGACAATGTCAGGACAATTCTGTCACTGTATGCAAAGAGACAAGATGATTTGATTGGCTGAGCAAAGTACGCATTGAAGATAAAAGTGAGGGCGCAAATTGTGATTGGTCGGAATGAGATGTATGTATGATGACAAGATCGCCCCTCACTTCACACAGGTGTGATTTATTTTATTTCCGAGGGGCGCTAGCCCCTCCCCCTGGCCAGTATGAG
>NC_137884.1:30034774-30037274 GCF_963924005.1 Protomyctophum bolini | reverse complement strand
GGGTGTTTTAGAGAAGGGAGAAGAGTCTGGGACGTGTGGAGCGTTGTCCAGGGTGTTTTAGGGAAGGGAGAAGAGTCTGGGACGTGTGGAGCGTTGTCCAGGGTGTTTTAGAGAAGGGAGAAGAGTCTGGGACGTGTGGAGCGTTGTCCAGGGTGTTTTAGAGAAGGGAGAAGAGTCTGGGACGTGTGGAGCGTCGTCAAGGGTGTTTTAGAGAAGGGAGAAGAGTCTGGGACGTGTGGAGCGTTGTCCAGGGTGTTTTAGAGAAGGGAGAAGAGTCTGGGACGTGTGGAGCGTTGTCCAGGGTGTTTTAGAGAAGGGAGAAGAGTCTGGGACGTGTGGAGCGTTGTCCAGGGTGTTTTAGGGAAGGGAGAAGAGTCTGGGACGTGTGGAGCGTTGTCCAGGGTGTTTTAGAGAAGGGAGAAGAGTCTGGGACGTGTGGAGCGTTGTCCAGGGTGTTTTAGAGAAGGGAGAAGAGTTTGGGACGTGTGGAGCGTTGTCCAGGGTGTTTTATAGAAGGGAGAAGAGTCTGGTATGTGTGGAGCGTTGTCTAGGGTGTTTAGGTTTAGGTTTATTTATTTAGCATGTAGTACAAAAAATAGACAATAACATATCAAAGAACAAAAATACAATGCAAGGAAGGGAAGAAGCCAGCAGGCTTATTTGGAATCCTTTCCTGTAGGAAGAGGTCATTGGTTTAAAAGATTAAAAGTTCATAAAGAACAGTACAAAAGTCTACAAGTTGGCAAAGGGGGGCAGCTGTGCAGTAAATAAATAAAAACACAGACTGCACAAAAAACAGAAATAAACAATACAACAACAAACACACAAAAGAAGGTAAAACATGTAATCTACAGAGAGGAAGAAATAAGATATTTCTTTAGATGTTTTTTTGGCAAGGATAATGAGGATTTAAGTGAAGCATCTATAGGGAGTTCCATAGATGAGGGCCTCTAAATTTGATGAAAGATTTCATTTCATTTTCATTTCATATTTATTTATTTCATTTCAGTTATGGTTTTTACATACTTATATTAATTTTACATATTTCTTTTACATATTCCAAATCTGAAAAGATAAGGAGCAGGAAGAAGATAAATCTTATTTATACCCCTATCAATAAAAAAAATAAAACAACTAACCCTAACCCAACCCTCACCCTTACCCTTAACCCATTCTGACCGGGCACCCATTTTGGTGTTGGCATCATGTTATGCTTTAGCTATTGAAAAATAGCAGATCTACAAGCTCATATCGCGCCACCGAGTGGCGCGATACGAGCTTGTAGGTCTGCTATTTTTGAAAAATTCGAAGAACGACTGACATTTTTAGAATCTGATCTCAGGTCAGAATGGGTTAATCAGACCAGTGTGTGTCCCGTGGAAACCTCGTATGAATCTGATCTCAGGTCAGAATGGGTTAAAAAGAGAACAACAAGACGAAATAACATAGAGCTCAACAAGAGAACAAACAAAAACAAAACAACGCTGAGGGAACAAAATAACACTTATCTTACTTACCTTCTAGTTCATATTTTATAATTTTATCCTTTTTAAACACTTTCTTAAACTGAAACACTGTTGTACAACTCTTCAACACATTTGTTTTAGTGTAGTCCGAGCGAACAGATGTTTAAAATCATGTCTTCTTCTATGGTCCTCATCCTCTGAGCTAAACACAAATGACTTCTGTAACTGTGTTGGTAATGATCTATTTTTCGCTCTAAACACCACCAATAATGTACTGTAATTCAACCAAATCCATGATTTTTAAAACACCTGATAACATAAAAAGCCTATTGGTGTTTGCTCTGAAGTCTTCTTTATACATGATTCTTAACGCTCTTTTTTGTAACATACTTCCAGACAGTAAATAAAATATGGTAAAACCAGTGTACAATACAACATCCTCAATAAATTCGTATCCAAATCGTATTTTACTTTGTACAAAATAAAAATACTTTTTGCCACCTTGGCTTTTATATGCTATATGATTTTTCCATGATAATTTCTCATCTAATATAACACCCAAAAACCTAAATTCATTCACTCTTTCAATATTCACTCCATCTATAGAGAGAGTAATTTCATCCTTTTTCCTATTAGAGAAAATCATAAAATCATGTTGATGTTTGGAAGTGCGACAATAGGGTAATTCAAAACGATCTCTTTGCCTTGTGGGGTAGGAGTGAATGTCAGAAGTAACACGGAAGAGAAATTGTGAAAAGAAGATTTAGAGAAGGTTCTGCCAGCCTCCCTGTTCTAGGGGGTAACCAACGGATGTGTGTTTTCATGTGTTGCAGGCTCTTAACAGGGTAATGTTTTAGGGGTAACATCTATTTTTAACCCTCTCCTCTCCAGGCTCTTTGGGGTAACAGGGAACTGTGCTGCCTGCAGTAAGCTGATTCCTGCCTTCGAGATGGTGATGAGAGCAAAGGACAACGTTTACCATCTGGACTGCTTCGCCTGTCAGCTCTGTAACCAGAGGTACGTAGAGATCTGTT